>NW_020173201.1:2983356-3037854 GCF_003031525.2 Neophocaena asiaeorientalis asiaeorientalis
AAAAAAAAAAAAAAAAAGAAACTGGCAAAGAGTTAATGCTCAAGAAAGTTAGTTATTGATATCATTAGTATAAATTGATCACAAGAGGGGTCATTACCACACAGGATACCTGTTTATCAATAGGTTTTACTTCTCTGTGTATAAGAACATACACACGGCCTGCCTTAGTAAATGGAGATTTTCGTGTTGATATTTTAAAAAGTAATCACAGTTACATAAACTAGAGAGAATCCTGAGCATGGATGTGACTAAACCATGCATGAATGATGAGTTACGGAAGGATGTGTGCAGCGTTCTATTAACTTTAATGGCATAGACATGTAAGACCAACAGATTGCTTTGGAGTATTTCTAAAGCAGTCCCATTTGCTTTAGTCACCTTGCTAGGGTGACTTTTTTTAAAGCCTTAGATATTTTGTCACATCTGAACGACCATGTCACTCTTGTGGCTCTGGCCAATAGCCATAAATTCTTCTGACAATGGATTTTTCTCAAAAGGCAGAAAACTACCTCATTACTTATATGCTGCTATTGTTTTAGTTCTCTTCGCTCCTGTCCAGTTCTGTTCTTTTCATTCAGTGTGATTGAAAGGCAATGAAATTTGTTCTTTACCCAAAATGAGCAAATTAGAAGGCATTTAATCTACCTTTTATGAAAGTAGAAGCAGTAGAAGGGGGAAATGAGTTGTTTTTAAATCCCATTTTATCATGACATTATTCCAACAGTACTACTGTTAGCTATATCAATTACAGCTTACTTCATGACTGTGCGTTGACCACAAAATGTAATCTGGAGGGCATTTCAGATTTTAAATGACTTTCCAAAGTACCCTGGTTAAGATTGTTGATGCTACATGACAACTGCTATTATTTCAGTGCCAGCCAAATAAAAAAGAGCATTAATATTCGTTAGTAATGTTACAGCTGGTGGTTCCTTCACAACGTTGTAATGGTTTGAATAGTTATTTCAAACAGTGTGTTGGACTATGCATACAATAAGCCCTGATTGACACAATCACTAAAGAAGCCCAGTAACACCAAGGAAAAAATAAATATGTATGTATATATATTAGGCTAAGTAATTTTTTTAATAAATTTATTTATTTTATTTTTGGATGCATTGGGTCTTCATTGCTGTGCATGGGCTTTCTCTAGTTGTGGCGAGCAGGGGCTACTCTTCGTTGTGGTGTGCAGGCTTCTCATTGCAGTGGTATCTCTTCTTGTGGAGCATGGGCTCTAGGCATGCGGGCTTCAGTAGTTGTGACACTTGGGCTCAGTAGTTGTGGCTCACAGGCTCCAGAGCTCAGGCTCAGTAGTTGTGGCACATGGGCTTAGTTGCTCCGTGGCATGTGGGATCTTCCCGGACCAGGGCCTGAACCCATGTTCCCTGCGTTGGCAGGCAGATTCTTAACCACACACCACCAGAGAAGTCCCAGTAAATATTTTAGAAATAGACTTCAGTTGACAGGCTCTAACACTGTGTAAGAAGTGATTAATTTTTGAATGAGATACGTGGGGAAATCATCATGGTAGAAATCTGGAACAAGATTCGAGTCTTAATTTTATCACAAGTTCAGTGATGGTTTAAATTTCTACAGATTAGAATTTGTGGCATAAATGTGTCTATAGAGGGAGTTGTAAGGATAAAATGAGACAAATGAAGTGAAAGGGGGATGGTGGAGTGGTTATGAAATGGCACCAATATCGCTGAGCACCTGATGTGAACTATACACCATGTTGGGCTTTTATTTGTGCTGTCTCGTCTCATTAAGACAGTGGTTCCATTTCTATTTTATAAATGAGGAAACCAGAGACCAGGGAGGGATTAAGTCATCTGCACACAGCTGGACAGTGAGAAATCCTGGTGTTAGGATTTAAGTCCAAGTGTGGGTATTCTCTGAATTTTTTCAATGCTTCTGGAGTTTAACATGGAGCACTGTGGTGAATATCATTGAGGGTGTAGCAAGGTAGAAGGCCTGGAACCTGCTTTCAAGGAGTTTACCAGTTCTCTGTGATGATGAGACTAAGATCACGTGGAAGTTCATGGGGTGTTCTACAGTATATCTTGCTTTTGTGATGAAGTTCATTTTGCATAATTTTTTTTTGGATTCAACAAATAAGTGATATAATATGATAATTGTCTTTCTCTCAAACAAATGAACTTATTTACAAAATATAGCCTCACAGACATAGAAAACAAATTTACGGTTACCTAAGGGGAAAGAGGGGGAGGGATAAATTAGGAGCTTGGGATTAACATATACACACTACTATATATAAAATAGATAAACGACAAGGATTTACTGTATAGCACAGGGAACTGTATTCAGTATCTTGTAATAAATTATAATGGAAAAGAATCTGAAAAGAATATATATGTGTGTGTGTGTGTATAATTGAATCATTTCTCTGGACCCTTGAACACAACATTGTAAATTAACTGTATTTCAATTTTAAAAAACACATTTCTGCTTTGTGTTCTGAAAGAATTAAGTTATACTTTCTTCTTCTCCTACTGCTTTTGCAAACATAACGTATTGAGGAGAAAAACTGTCCTTTGCTGTATTCTGAACAAACCCACAAAGAGATTTACTAACGTGCTTTACACTTCTAGTTCTGTATCTTTAGACTATTATTGAGAGAAAGTGATTTTATAATTTATATTGAAGATATTACTTGTGGTAGCTTTTCTTCCTACCATTTATTTTACTATACTTTCCTAAACTTCCTAATGCATTTGTCATAGCACGATGCTAATGCCAAAGGCTGCAACCTTACCTTTCATTCAAACTAATATTTTATTGAATCAGTTAATTATTATCGATGCTATACACAAAGTTCAAGTCCTGTGTTTACCTTAAGTATTATTAAACTCAGTTAGTGAACTATGCAAGTATTCAAACATTTAAAAAGCAAAGAATTAAACAGTAAGAAGCATGTCTCTTAAGATACTCACAGTTAGGACTTTGTATTTCCTTTAACTTAACCCAAATTTAAAGGTCTGCTGATCGCGTCATTAGTGGGGTAATCAGTGAGGGACCAGGGTGTTTGCTGTCAGTAGTTTTATTATCGTTGCATAGTTGACAAATTAATTGAATCAAAGGCCTGGAATTTTACTTCCCTACCAACCCGTAAGATTTTCTTCTGTAATCTTATTGTGCTGTCTGTAGGACGTGGAGGGGATTCCAAAGCTCTCCCCATTAGGCGCTCATACTCCTTGAGTTTTGCCAGTAGCGGACTTGGCTTTGCCGATCACACATCATGCCCCTAAGCATGTCAAGTTAGAGTAGTAACACCTCCTACGTGTAAGCACTTTATTCTTTACCGATACATGCACATTGATCATCGAATTTGATCCTCACAACCACCACGGAAGCACGTTGCCATTCCCAATTTACAGAAGCAGGAATCAAAACCAAAGGAAGCCTGTGTGGGCCCTGCCACTTGTTAAACTCTGAGACCTTTGGTAAGATTTATTTCAGTCTCTTTGAACCTCAGTTGCCTTATTTGGGACTATTTTCAACTTCATTGTATGGTTCCAAGAATTAAGTACAAAAACCTGGTTTGAGAGGATGCCACAGTACCTGAAACAAAGAAGACATTAAAAATCGTTCTTCTTTATTCATTCAAGAAATGACTGTTGAACAGTTATTTGTAAATTCTACCAGGTGCAAAGGACAAGATAGTGACCACAGGGGACAGCATTCCTGTTCCAATGGAGATTATAGTCTAGTGAGGAGTTAATAAGAGGTAGATTTAGGGCTTGAACTCCAGTCTTATTACTCCAAATACAGTAGATATGTAGGTAAATAGATGGGTAGGAGGTTGGTAAATAGATGGGTAAGAGTGTGTATATTTACATGCATATGCGTGCACTTATACACACATATGTGTGTGTGTGTGTGTTTATATAATGCTTCCTGGTCTGTTCTGATGAAATAGGGAACTGACTCTAAAGCACACATTGACCCATGTTTACTGATGGAGTTAGGAAGTGGTAAGTTTATATTTAAGTCAACCTTCATGTTTTCCGTCAGTAATATAGCAACGGGTGCTGAATACCTTCACTTGGAAAGAATCAAGCTGTCAACCTTTGAATCCTTCTCTTATCCCCTATTGTCTGATTCTCTCCTGATTTTTTAAAATGAAGTTGAAGTAAATGAAGATACCTCTTGCCAGAATGAGTAGCAGTGCTTCTGGAATGTTACTTCTCTGAGAATCAAAAGTAGATGAATTGTTATAATTTCGTCTCAGACAGGGAACTCGTGGTGCTTCATGGCAATAACGATGTGTATATTACACTCACAGGCACGGTTTCTGGAAATGTTTATATAAACCTGTTTTATATTTGATGATTATATTTTGAACTGTGTATAAATAACTATGCTCTTAGATATGACTCAATTATGAAATAAGCTCCTGAAATCTTCTGGGAGCAAAGAGCAAAATGGAGAGTTCTAAAAATACTTGTTTGCAGAGTCTCAATCTTATGTTTTGTAACTTAATGGGCTTTGACTTACACTTCTAGGGATGCCCCTAATTACTCTTTCTCTAATCCCACCTTCCACTTTTATTTTGTGTTTTTTAAGATCAAGTCCACAATCTTGCATGGCATGTATTACATATATAAATATATCACTCAGTAATTTGATCACTTCACTCTGACCAAAGCAGATCCCTCTTTCTTATTCAGAGAATGGAAACTAACATTTGAATTCTCTCCAAGTATCAGATACTTTCAAATACATTATTTCATCTTACCCATATACTTTGTGAAATGAAGAATGTTATATCCATATGAGGAAACTAACGTGAAAGAAAATAAGAAACTTTTCTTATGTCATAAAGATGCCAACTGGCAGAACATGTATAGGAACTCTGGTCTGCTTATCTCCACAGCTACATCATAGCACTTGTTAGTGCTACAGTTAACTACAGTTTAGTAGCACTTGCAGGCTTTCTTTCTCTCTCTCCCTCTCTCTTTCTCTCTCTTTCTCTCTCTTTCTCTCTCTTTCTCTCTCTTTCTCTCTCTTTCTCTCTTTCTCTCTCTCTCTCTCTCTCTCTTTCTCTCTCTCTCTCTCTCTCTCTCTCACACACACACACACACACACACACACACACACACACACACACTGACTATAGACTATTTCTAGTTGAAAGCTTCATAATCTTATGTAGGATTATTGATGGTCACAAGTGTGATGAAACCGTATTAATCCAGAGTCTATGTTGTCATTGACCTAGACAACCCCTCTCATTTGTTCCAGTTGTTCTGTCCTGTTCTGAATCTGAATTATCTAACAGCACTAAAAGTCATGGGAAATTATGAGGTCAGGTTCAATAGTGAGGAACAGTCACTTGGCAAGAGCTGACATGAGACACAAGGAGCTGATGGCTCCCGATACCTCTGCGACTCTCTGTCTTCATCAGCCATTACCAAAGCACTCTATTACCACAATGATGATACTGAGAAATAAAAACAGATGTAAATATCAGGAAAACAAAAGCATGTACATTTTCTAAAAAGGGAACATCAGGGATAGGAGTCTGACTCTTTGGACAGATGAACTTTTATTTTAAATGCCATTAGATTTAGGCTTAACAATAGCAAATATACTTCTCAGATCAGACAAAAAGTGGAGCTTGTCTCACCTTTCTGGCAAGACCATACATAGATTTATTTTTTAAATCATAATGATACAAATTAAGCTATATCAAATAACCAGTTACAAAAGTGTCTCTTTCTCTTTATTTCCTACCAAATGTAAAGTTACACAATGTCTTGCTACACTTGGATTCTATATCTACTTAAAGGTGGGACTCTTCAATTTTCTGAATGCTTCGGCACTTGGAACAGGCGTGGATCACTAAGTGAGTGAGGGAAATTATGGCAGAGGGGCTGCCCACTGCTCACAGCCCAGCCTCTGTGAGTTTGAATGAGGGAATTCAAGTCAGGGCAGGTGTTGATAAGGACAGAAATGGTGATTATTTTGTCATTGCTTTAAGGACAGAAATGGTGATACTCATCTCAGTTTTGTTGCATTTTATTTGAGAAATGTGCAAGATAATCTTTTTGCTTTTATGGAAAAAAGTAAAAACAATCACAGGTCTTAAACAAGGGGGCTAAGGTGAAAATGTTTTCCTCCCCTCTTTCAGATGTGCAGCGTCTCTGTTGGGAAAGGACTTGAGTGTATCCCGTGTAAAAAACAAGAGACATTGATCGTTTCCTGGTAATACTACATGCATTTTACAGAAATGAAAACTCTTTACCCGGCCATTTCAGAAGTTCTCGTGTCCCATGGCAAATTCCTAGGAGGTCCTTTAACATACATCCCTACTAAGGTCAAATGCGTTTTTTTGTTTTTTGTTTTTCAATTTACTTTGACAAGCCTATGATGGACTTTGGTACAGAAATATCTGATCTTCCCTCTGCTGAGGCTGTTCGATTTGGAAAGCAAGAAAAGAGCTTCCTGCTCTTCAGTGTAATTGAATAGAACTCTCAGGTTTTATGATTTCATTAGATGTGGCAAACTCCAGTTTGTTCATGTGTGCTGATTGTACTGTGTAACATACAGTGTGTAATAAATAATCATTAAAATTTAACTTTGTAATGGGGAAACATGTAGTTACCAGTTAATAGCATTATTAAAGGAACTTTGTTAAGGACTCCATTTCCATAACTTAATTAAAGCCAAACTTAAGTAAAGTTGTAAGTCTGTTGCAGATGTAGCAAGGGTGTGTGTGTGTGTGTGTGTGTACACATGTATACAATTAGATGAAAAATGATGAAGGAAAAATAAAATTATCTTACGTAGATAACAGATAATATCAAATCCAGATCAGCCCAAGAAAGAGAGTATCACCTCTGAAAGCATCATAGAACGTGCACCAATGTTCAGGAGAGTTTTGTAACACCCAGCTATTTTCACTTGATATTACTGATTAAAAACACAATTGTAAGGAAAGACCTATAAATTGGAGTATATTTAAACTAAGAATAGAAATTTAAGCTAAGAGTAGAAACTATTCTTAGTTTAAATATTGTCCAGTTCTTGAGGCGGGGGGGGGGGGAAAAACAGGGGGGTAAAATCGCCTCCCCCTCTTCCCCATGAGAATGATTGGAATAAGGGGATTTATATACTAATAATGATGGTAAGAAGTAACTTTTTTATATGCCCAATTGTGTACATTTTATATAAGGCATATATAAAGTATTTAGATTACATTAACCACCAGAGAATAAAATAGGAAATAATTTGATTCTGTTCACGAGACATTCAGAGACATTATTTGTGTTACTAATATTCTTGTTCATTTCTGATAAACCTAAGTTATCCTTAACTTTTAAGTAGACCATTTTTTGTCAATAAAGAAGGAGAATAACCAGTATAAAAAGACAAAATCTGTAAACAAACTATAGAATGAATTGATCATGGTGTATTCATAGAGTAGCATTCATAGTTATTCTTGACAGGAAAATTATACTGAGATTCTGGTGAAATCTCAGTCCCATTCAATCTAAACACAATGTTTTGTCATTTGTATGAAATGAATAGCTATATGAAATTCTTATTTATCTGTTTCAAAATGACTTGCTGTGTTATTTCAAGAATGTTACTACTCTCATCTCTCTCCTCCTCTGCTGAGTTGGAATGTGCCATCTATGTCACAGTCTCGAGCTTAGCACAGTTCTTTGTATGTAATAAATACTCAACAAATACATGGTAGAGGACACAACCAAGTTCCAGTGACATTGAATTCTGAGAGGGAGAAAGATCCAGAGGAATGACTACCCACTGGGTGCACGCTGGGTCCCAGGAATGAAGTGCAATCTAGCTGCAACTTCTGTCAAGTCAGTGAAGGCCTATGCTATGTTGGTTTGGTAATTTATTCAACAAGTAATTTTTGACTGTTTATAATGAGTTCAGCTCCATTCAAGGCACTGGGAATAGAGGAATGAATGAAATGGAGGAGGTTTCTGATTCGTTGAGCTTACATTTTGGTGGGAGAGGTAGACAATAAAATGCACAAAAATAAGTTCTGGGTTAAGAAAAGAGCTATTGGAGGAACTATCAAACACAACAGAGGAAACTGTTTTAGAAGGAACAGTCATAGAAGGCCTCTCCGAGGAGACGTTGTATGAATCAAGACCTAAATGATACAAGAAGCCAGCCTTGTGAAAATCAGAGGGAAGAGTATTCCAGGTAGAGGAAACAGCAAGTTCAGAAAGCCTGGAGATGAAAATGTGTCGGGCTTGTTCTGAGAAGGAAAAGAAAGCAGATAACCTAGAATAAAGTGACTACTGATAGATTGTCAGACGAAGTTTCATCAACCTCAGCACTCTTGATACTTTGGGTTGGATGATTCATTGTTGTGAGGAACTGTGTTCTGAATTGTAGTATGGTTAGAAGCATCCCTGGCCTCTACCCATTAGATGCTAGTAGCCACGCCCCCACTCCCAACATCCAGTTGTAAGAGCCAAAATGTTTCAAATATTGCGAATTGCCCCTGGCTGAGAACCGCTGAAATAGAAGAATGAGGACAGGGCCAAATCATGTAGGACCTTCCAGGCCATGATAAGCAGTTTCAGTTGATTCTTAATGAAATGTGATGCTATTATAGTGTCCTAAGTAGAAGAGTAGCATGATCTAACCGGCTTTAAAAAAAAAATTCAGTCTGGTTGATTCATGACAAATTGCGAGGCAAGAAGAATGGAGTAACAAAGACCAGCAGAAGGCTACTGCCAGGAACCCAAATGAGAGATGATGACAGCGCAAGAGTAGGGTAGCAGCTGTAGAGATGAGGATTAGATGTAAAAAAATGTATGCTTGGGCTTCCCTGGTGGCGCAGTGGTTGAGAGTCCGCCTGCCGATGCAGGGGACATGGGTTCGTGCCCCGGTCCGGGAAGATCCCACATGCCGCGGAGCGGCTGGGCCCGTGAGCCATGGCCGCTGAGCCTGCGCGTCCGGAGCCTGTGCTCCGCAACGGGAGAGGCCACAGCAGTGAGAGGCCCGCGTACCGCAAAAAAAAATGTATGCTTGAGGAAGGGTCAGCTGGACTTACTGATGGATTGGCTTTGGGGATTGAGGGAAAGATAGGAATCAAAGATGACTCCTAGGGTCTGGCCTTAATTTTATGGTGGTGCCATTCACTGAGAACAAAACTGAGACAGGATCAGGTATGGGTAGAACGACCCTGAATTTTTTGCCTTGTTCTCTGGTTTCCTGAATGTACTAATCACAGTTACTTAAAGTTTATGTCTTAGAACTCCCCTACCCAGCCACCTGTAGGGCTGATTCCTATAATTTCTTAATGTTTTCTCCCTCCAGAGAGGATTTTCATTTTTATCTGGAAGGCTGTTAGAGAAAGGTCAAGTCAATCTAATCCAATCAGGGATTAAGCTGACTCAAGTCTGGGTTTCCGTGTTTGTAAGATCTCGCCTTACTCTTAGGATGCGGCCTTTCAGAGCGTCTGGCGTATTCGCCAGGGTATCTCCTACTTGGCAAGCCCTAAACTCCGATTTCTGTCTTTCCAAATTGTGAAACTGCCTAAAGCTCTTCTAATTTCTTAGCCTTCAGTGACCATCTTCTGTTGGGTGCTCCACTTAGGAATTATCAAATGGCTCAAGCCATACAATGTCAGGCTTACTTCTCTTTGCTTCCCTTCTCTCTGGGTCTTGGATTCTCAAGTTTTGGCTCTCTTGGAACACTGACATCCAATTGTGAAGCTAATAAAGAAAGCTACTGAAGAATTTGGAATAGCCACATAATATCTGCCATGGTCTGATTTGTCTTTTAGAAAGTTTGCTCTACTATCAGCAGTGTAAAAAAAAAAAAAAAATGGATCGAAGAGATTAAGTATAGATGCTGAGAAGCCAGGAAAGAAGGTTCCTCCAATTGGCACGTGCAGGCAGAAGATAATGAGGACCTAAAGTAGGGCAGTGAGCATAAAATGCAGGAAGTAGAAGCAAGAAATATCTCCGAGGTGGATTTGAAATGATGACAAATGGAAAATTTAGCTGTCAGCATCCCTTAAATTGTATGTCAAAATAAGATTGACATATTGGTTCATTAATTCTCCATCCCTCATAATATTAAAGGCTGACTGGTTGCCAAACAAAATACTCTGAAATTTCTCATGCTTCTGCTGTTATTCTTGGTTATAAGGATTGAAAGGGAAATGTATTTTAATCGCCTTCATTGTTCCAACTAAGAACTGGCTTAAGTTAGAGTCTTTATGTGAGTGATCTCTTTGAAGGAAGCTATGTGCTCCATAATTCAGGAAGCATGGAAAATATTTAAAACGAAACATTCATTATTATTCTGATAGCAATATTCTGTGGGAGAAATTGAGCCATTTAACTTGAGGAAACACCGAGCTAGGTTAGTAATATGCGCCATTTAGCAATGCGTTTGAGACGTGGCACTTGTTCTAAATAAATATTTAGTGTTAAGGGAAGTAGAAAATGACAATTTTTAGTGCCTACTTTAGACCAGAGACCCAGTGTTGAATGCTTTATGTACATTCTCATTTAACCTTTTCGATAACCTTATAAGTAAGGTATATATTTTCTTATTTTATGGAGACAAGTCTCAAAAGGTTGGGATAACTTGTGTGATATCATACAATTAGTAAATGGCAGAGCCAGGACTGAAAGGTACCAAAGATCTAAGAACTTTCCTGTGTTTGGAGAAAAGCTGAGAAAAAGATGAGGGGAAAATCCAGGTCAGATTATTTAGATTTATTTGAACAAAGCTTTGCATTGTTCATGTCATTCATAGAAATTAATTCAACTAAATGCTTTCCAAATAAAGTAATACTTCCACTCATTAAAGTGCAGTTCGTTCTCTTATTTACTTGAATCCTGAGGTATCTCATTACATACTTGCTCAATTCTAAATATGATCTCATCTCCAGCGAGTTTAATATACCTGTTGTCATCATTGATATAGAAACAGCAAAACCAGCTATTTTAAAATAACTCCATCCCCTTGCTTTTATTCTTTCCTTGAGCCTGGAAAGTTCTACTGTATGCCTTAGCAAAACTGACGGAAATCTGGCCCAGATGACAAAATGACTAGATAAGTTTACAGCTGGCTATAATCTTATCTCCAGAGAGAAAAAGAAAACTTAACATTTATTGTATTTCTAACCTGTTCTAGGCACTTAACTCTCTCATTTAATCCTTGCAGCAGACCTATGAGGTACATGCTAATTTTACAGATGATTTACTTGAGATCCAGATAAGTCAAATGATACCTCATAGCATAAATCCTGGGAAGGGGCAGTTCACTCTAAACCTAATGATAAAATCTTTTGTATCTAAAAGCTCCAATATCTTGGTTAACATAGGTTAATGAAGTATAAGTAATCAGTGACACATTGTACTAAATTTAAAATAATATATTGCCGTATATCTCTGTCCAATCTATCCGTCTATCTTAATATAGAGTTATATATAATATATATTAAGTACATATTTCTTATAATTTGATACCTATCTATATAGAAAATATACTAAAATAGAATACATAGGAGAATGAATATAAAACAGAGTGAATAGGGGAGTTTAAATTATAAAAAAGTATGAGTTAGTCTCTATGTTTTATCAACAAGGGAAAAATCATTACTACACCAGTCTAAATATCACATGAAGAAACCAGTATCAGTCTGGATTGTATGCAGTTATATCATCAATGTCCAGTTAGTGCCTGATACCTACATGCATAATAAATATTTTTAGATAAACAAATCACTATGATATGATGAAAACCCAAGCAAAACCCCAGATTATTTAGAAATTCACGATGATAATCAGAGGAAATCTGGTATCTAGAGGAGAGGAGTTTGGGAAAAAGTTAAATACTCTGAAATTCTATGAATGATCTTTGCATATTGACCTAATCTTTATGTCCATGGAATATCCAGCAAGAAGAATTTGGTACAATTATAGAATGAAAGACTTTTGCCAGATGTGGAAGAATTATCATCTATTCAACACTGTTAACACTGGGATGAATTACTCATGAAAAGTTTGGTATCTTCTTTGGACATATATAAAATTAAGGGAGGTCATTATAATTTAGAATACTTTAATGAGATTGCAGTCAGAAACTCAGTGTGGATAAGGACCATGTTTATTTTGCTGGTTATTGAAACTACAGTGCCTAACACATTGCCTGGCACATAATAGGTACTTGATGTATAGTAAATAAATGAAAGAAAATAAGCTAAGAGGACAACTGATCCCTCAGAATTTCTTTCAGTCCTGTGATTTGATGTGAAAGGTGAAGGTTGTAACTTTTTTGTAATATTGGATTTTGACTAACCTATTGGGCTGCATGAGTTGTATTTAAAATTAAGTACAACTCAGGTATTAAGCTGCTGAAAATGCTTAGGTCCAAACTCATCAAATTTTATGCATTATTAAAGATGTGCAGTTTTTTGTATATCAATTATACCTCAAAGCTGTTGTTAAAAAAAAAAAGAGGAAAAAGAAAGAAAGAAAAAAAGCTTAGGATTGAGCATTGTGAGTTACTTTCTACTGGTCCAAGATATATTTTAGAAACAGTATAGATGGCTGAAGAGACAGAACACAACTGAATTCTCTTCTAAGCTCTACCCTTTACTCAGCTGATTTACTTAACTTCTCTTTGCATTTAATTTTTGTTCCAGGGGAATTCTAATTTTACAAATAACTTTAACATTTGTAAAATGGTGAAGATCAATTAGAGAGATCTGTAAAATACTTTGAGCTTCTTGAAGAGAATTCTCTATAAATAGAACTTGGCAAGTAATTAGTCATTTCAGTACTATAAATGAAAGTAGTGTGAGTAATTTTTTCAAGTTGTGCTTTTTATACTCCTCTGCATTTACCATAAGGCTGTGAAATCCTTTAGGGCCCTTTGGTATGCAAAATACCATAACTGCTTTTTTCTTTGCAATTATTTAATTAACACACTTCTATTCTGATGCAACATGAGAGGCAGAAAAATTAGCTTATAGCCAACAAATTGGAAAGAAGTTTCTGATCCCATTTTGGCTTATTATTTATAGTTATTCCTAGTTGAATCCACTGCTTATAAAAAGATTTAGAAGGGAGACTTCCTTTGTGGCACAATGGTTAGGAGTCTGCCTGCCAATGCAAGGGACACGGGTTCGAGCCCTGGTCCAGGAAGATCCCACATGCCACGGAGTGGCTAAGCCAGTGCACCACAACTACTGAAGCCTGTGCTCCTAGAGCCAGTGCTCTGCAACGAGAGACCACCGCAATGAGAAGCCCGCACACCACAACAAAAAGTAGCCCCCACTAGCCACAACTAGAGGAAGCCCGCGAGCAGCAACGAAGACCCAACCCGCCAAAAATAAATAAATAAATTTATATTAAAAAAAAGGTTTAGAAGAATTAATGTTGTATTTGTTAATTCTGTGGATCTGAATAGATAATTTCAGGATTTTTTCTAATTTCACATTAGTATGTAACTATTGAGCTTTGAGAAATCTTTGCATTTGACATGGAACACTATGTAGGATGGATCTGTGTTTCACGGTTGATGCATTTTCCCAACTTGGGAGTATTTCCTTTTCCTTTTTTCCAAACAAAATTTTCAAACCATCCCATAAATATTGAGGTAGACTAATGATAACATACCTGGGAAAATTTAACTCATGTTGAATAGTTTGAGGGCTCTGATTGAAAACGTTGCTTGGTAATGAAATTGATTTTCCACTTTCACTGTGGGATCCAGAGTGATGAGAAAGCAGTCTGGTGAGAGAGGAGTAATTCAGGTTGATTCTTCCAAGTAGATACTTTTGTACAACTTTTGCTGTTGTTTTCAGCTCTTCTCTCATGTTCAAATATTGATACTTTCTCCTTGAATGAAGTTTTGGGGATAATGAGGAGTGTCTATGAAGGAGTATAGGTAGAAATCAGGTGAAAATAATAAAATGTGTTCACTGTGAATCAGTTCAAGTCTGAGATTTCACTTTTATCAGTGTCCTGGAGATCATTTCCCTCTGTCCCATTTTTAACCAAAGTGTTGGAGCAGTGGAAAAAAAGTAGCTGATTTTATTAGAATATTATGCCAATGTCTGTCACAGTTGTGGAATGTGTTGTTGCTAAGGTGATGCCTTCTTACCCAGATTACTTACTTAGAAGGAAACTTCCGTGTTTCTAAGTGGTGACTGCTCTTGGATTATTACTTCATCCGTTAAAAATCAAGGGGAAAAGAAAAAAAAATCGAGGGGCCAAACCCAAATTATTTGGGACCTGACAGTCTCATTTTAAATAATGCTATTCTTCACTGATGCATGTGTATGTTCAAAATAATGTCTTTATTGTGAAATAGTTGGTCTAAACAATTCTGCTCAGTAGGTGTCCATGGTTTCACAATTCCTGCAGGTGATACAACAGCAGCTAATGAGAGGCTGGGGGGGTCACCTGATTCTTTTTCACCTGGCAGTTGTTTTGGAGTTTTAAAAAATAGTAATGTTAGGAATCAGAGACTGAAATTTAGTCTTTCCTTTCACATGTCAGCAAAAAAGCAGGCACGCTGCAGCCATTCTATGGAGGGATCCTATGCTTGGTGGAGAACATCTCCGCTTGCTGTCCAGACAGTGTCTTCCTGCTTCACCCGCTGTGAGACCATGACAGGAGTAATAGAGTCACTGACTTTTGCAGTTCAGCTCAGTGCTCAGCTGATGCATTTTATATTTAAGTGCTTCCTCTGTACTAAGCAGATTTCCAATATATTATCTCACTGAATGCACAACTGTTGTAGGAAAAATGGGGCATGACAGGATGGTCATGCCCCAGGTCTTGAGTGAGTCCCTGGAATGGACCACCAAGTGAGGGTCCTTGGCTTCATGCAGGAAAGAATTCAAGAACGATCCACAGTAAAGTGAAAGCAGGTTTATTTAGAGAGATACACACTCCGTAGACAGAGTGTGTGCCATCTCAGAAGGCAAGAGGTGACCCCAGGGCGTGGGGTCCTCTTGGAAAGCAGAGAGCGGCCCCGAGGTGTGGGAGTGGTTAGTTATTATGGGCTGGGTAACTTCATAAGAATATTCTAACTATCTTGAGGAAGGGGCAGGGATTCCCAGGAATTGGGGCACCGCCCACTGTTTGGCCTCTTATGTTCAGCCTCATAACTGTGATGGCACCCTGTGGGTGTGTCATTTAGCATGCTAATGCATTACAATGAACATATAAAGAGGCTCAAGGTCTACTGGAAGTCTAATCTTCCACCATCTTGGGCCTAGTAGGCTCTGACCAGTTTTTGTCGTATCCTGTTCTTCTTAATGGTTGTGTCATTTTTTTTTTTTTTGGTCATTCTTTTAATCGTTGTGTCCTGCCCACTTCCTTCCCATCTCACAACAGACCAGTTAAGTTCTTTTCAACTCTGCATAGAGCCCAGTGGTTCAAACTGATCAAGTTGACATCAGTGTTGGTAATCTAATTATTTTTTTAAATCTTTTTTTTTTTAATTTATTTTTGGCTGCATTGGGTCTTCCTTGCTGTGCACAGGCTTCCTCTAGTTGTGGCAAGTGGGAGCTACTCTTTGTTGCGGTGCACGGGCTTCTCATTGCGGTGGCTTCTCTTGTTGTGGAGCATGGGCTCTAGGCACACGGGCTTCAGTAATTGTGGCACGTGGGCTCAGTAGTTGTGGCTTGCAGGCTCTAGAGCACAGGCTCAGTAGTTGTGGCGCACGGGCTTAGTTGCTGTGCGGCATGTGGGATCTTCCCGGACCAGGGCTTGAACCCGTGTCCTCTGCATTGGCAGGTGGATTCTTAACCATTGCGCCACCAGGGAAGCCCTAACTATTATTTTTGACTGCTTCTTTCTTAACTAATTCTCTCAATACTTAGTAAAAAACAAAACAAAACAAAAAGCTAGGAAGGACCATGGCAATAACCTAACTTCATCCTTTTGCTTTATAGGCCAACAGAGGTTCCTAGAGGCTTTGACATTCCCAGGGCCATTGACATAGTTAAGTGATGGCAGAGCCATGCCCAGATCTGGTCTCTCCTTTCCCCAAACTGGGCAAATTCAAGACGACCATCATTAGCTCAAAGCATGAACCTGGAAAGTAAACTCACATAACAATCAGTTATCACTTTACCATTGTTTCTAATAAATGGTTTCCATAGTTCAAAAACTTTATATTGTGTTGTTTTTTAGGTCACTGTGTGGAAAACTGATTATCTTCTGAGCAGAAAGGTGATTTAAGCCATGAGTGGGCAACTTTTGCTTAAAGGACCAAGTAGCAAACATTTTAGGCTTCATAGGCCATATAGTCCCTGTTGCAGCTTTTCAACCTACCATTGTAGGACGAAAACAGCCATAGACAATACATAAATGAAGGAACATAGCTGTTTACCAATAAAACTTTATAAACACTGGAATTTGAATTTTACGTAATTTTCATGTGTCACAGGATATAATTCTTGTTTTAATTTTTTTCCAAGCATATAACAAATGTGAAAACTATCCTTAGTTCATGTGCCAAACAAAAACAGGCAGCTTACTGGATTTGTCCCACAGGCTATAGTTTGCTGACCTCTGATCTCAGCCCAGAGATCCCAGTCAACCTCAGTTCAGTTCCATTCTGCCATTTTTGCTTGTACATGTTTGCTTTTGTGTATGTATGTTCACGAACTGCAGGGGCTGAGTTTAAAATGGATACAGGTGATAAAGCAAGTGCTTTTATTATACTCAATATACTAACTGTGTTTTCTCTTAACATTTTCCTATTTAAAATACTCTTTACCATCATGGTTACAAATACACAGAAGCTGCTTGTTTTTCAGTTTTTAACGTGATAATTTAATCAAAAATTTTAAAAAATACTTCTTTCAAGAATGCCTATTTGGAACCATGTCATTAATGGGAAAGTATGAGCCCATATTTAGTTGATGATGATTTTGTTTTGTGCCAAGTAAACTAAGGAACTGTCCTGAAGAGGTTTAGAATAGCAGATCCAAGAAATGTGTCAGAATCACCCATAATCAAAAATATAACGCAAAGCACATCACACAAAGGATGTGAGAATGTGATAAGAGGGGAGGAAGAGGAGGAGGGAGAGACAGAGAGATGAGAGAGAGAAGAGAGGAAGGAAGGGAGGGATGGAGGAAGGAAAGTAGAACAATATTAATAACACATCTAGAATTTAGAGAAAAAGAATAGTTTCATTTGTAAGTAGGTTCTAGATGTTAAGGTGTTTCCTTTGTACTTAAAATATGATTCAACTAGATAATCACGTTATCTAGTTAATAACAGATAATCGCATGATCTGCCCAGACAGTAGGTGTGCCAAGTGTGTGAGGTCAAGAAGCCTGCACAGAGGGAGTGAGCCCAGGTTGATTTTGAAGGCTGGATGGGAATGAACAAAGTGTTAGCAGGGCCTGAAACCTATTTCGAGTTTTAAAAAGTATGCAAGCAAGACTTGCTAAATATGAATTTGTTAAAATGTATACAGTAAAATGTAAACTTTTACCTCATTCAGCAAAACATCATGAATACAAAAGTGTTCTGGGCATTGTGGAGGGATTCACATTTCTAGGCATTTCAAGGTCTCTTAACTAAACAATAGCGCCAAAGTCCTAAGGAGTTGTACTTTAGATCCTGGAGAAGATAGCAGTAGATTTATACCAGGCCTTTTGTTCCCTTCCTCCTAAGAGGAGTTATTTCTGTTTGAAAGAGAGCTTCTGGCATGCATTTTCAAACAACTCTGGGCAAATACTTTCTTAATTAAGTAAATGCAAATATAGCCAGAACTAAAATTCACCTTTAAAGTGGTCACACTATGAAGTTAACTCTTTTCCAAAGATTTAACTTACAGAGTGTTTCCCTAATATGATATGCTGACCATTATGGTTTGCAAATTGAGTTTTAGCAAACCCACACCATGTATAGTACTTACATAGCCATATAGCCATACTAATTAAGCCCACGTGACTTGGTGCATATAGTACGAATATAGCCTGCCTTGCTTCATAATATTTCCTGTAATTTAATTTCAAATGGTGCTTCTAAGCTCATGGGAGCCAGTGTTAGTAGGGGAAGCTTTCAAAATCAACCAGAGACAAGAGAGAAGAGCCTTTTTAGAATCCCTCTGCTCAAACAGGGAGAGACCACCACAGCAGAGAACCCAAGTCAACAGTATAGTTGTATTTATTTAAGTCATTGCCTCTCATAACAAGTGATTTCCTTGTGTGCCAGTGATGTAAAACTTATGTTTAAAATGTTCATTCAAATATTTAAAAGTGACTTTATTGTAAGAAAACGTTAAATATAAGTATAAATGTGCAGATACAGCAAAATGTGAAGGGTAGTTTGCTGATGACTGGTGCTTGAGAACGTTTGGTCTAAACATATTTTTTTCCTATCACAAAGAATTATTTTAAGGAAAAGTTGGTAGGACATATTTTAAAACTTGTCTCTTCTCTCCTTTTGAAGGAAAATCTCTTGGCTCAAGTGGAACATTAGATTTCCCTTCATAGTTTTTCGAACTTACATTCAATCACGCAAAAAATCAAATTCAGAGGTGAATCCGAGTTCCTCTGTACAAATGAAGGACTTGAAATTTTAAATAGGCACAGCTATCCTTTCCTGGGAGTCCGTAACTGGCAGAGGGCTAATTAAGCCCATGTGAGTTGGTATATTAAATGTGCTTTTAGGACAACCACAGTTAGAAGATCCTTAACCCTTAGGAAATAAACCAAGAGTCAGTAACTCAGCTAAAGAACATTCAAGAGGACAATCAGAAAATTCTTGAAATAACAGTTCCACATATCTGATCACCAAAGCAAATGAACATAAGAGACGTTCTCCAGACAGGTCATACCTACTGTATTAAAATCAACAAGATTCCTGGGAGTATTTCTCCTAAGTGCACTGGAATTAATATGCAGAGAGCGGGATAGTAGCTATCCTGAACATTCAGATAAAGGGAATTCTTAGTTTGTCCCTTAACCTTTACATCTCTTCTATTTCAAGACATGGCACTACCTTTTTCTCTGTTGTTCAGGGGCCAAACTATCCTTGAGTCTACTCACTTTCTCATCTCCCCACCCACTTCGGGCCCCACATCCAGTACAAATCCTGTTGACTCTACCTTCAAAATATACTCCAAATCCAGCCACGGTTCATCATCTCCGCTGCTGCTCCGTTATCTCTCATCTGTACTATTGCAGTGGTCTTCTTGCTTCACTCTGGATGTCCTACAGTCCCTTACCCGTATGACAGCCCCAGTCATATTTTTTAAAACATTAATTAAGATCTTGTGTCCTGTTTGAAGCTTTTCAGTGGCTCATTATCACACTCAGGTTAAAATATAGCTCCTTAATTTGACCTAAAATTTGACCTCTCTGACTACATGACCTGTCACTTCCTTGTTCCTTTCTTTATAGCCAGACTCACCTTCTTTGGAACCTCTGCTCATATGCTTGCTGTTCCCTTTCCGAAACACCCTTCCACTGCATCTTTCCATGGTGCATCTCCCATTCCACTCAGGTCTGTACACAAATGTCACTTCTTTCTTTCCTGCAACACACACACAATCCCCGAGTCCTCTGTTATTTTTCTTTACAACATTTATCACTACTGAAATTACATTATTTATTTTTTTATATAGCTGTCCTATATACTTCATCAAGTTATGAAGATTTAAACAGATTTTACATGTATGAGCACTTTATAAAGCTCTATTAAAATGTGAGGGATGGTTATCATAGTAGAGTTTGCCACTTTATGACTCTAGTGTAATGACATTGTGAATCAAAAAGTCTTTATTGATTTAATTAATTGTAATTATTTGTGTCTCTCCCTTGCTTGCTTGCTTTTTTAACTAGCCTGGGAATAATTGGCTACTGGCTATTTAGATAATACTGCTTAATTTTTAGTTCTTCCTCTTTCCTGTAACATTAATGTTACTTTTCCATGCATCCTTAGCATGATAAGATTATGATGTAAGAAATAAGAATGTAAAAAAATGTTCGACCTTTATATGCCTCTCATACATATATTCAAGTAGTTTATCAAGTGTATGGATCTTTCAAGTAATGTGTGTCTCCTAAGAAGATGGCAGTTGATCAGGGCTCCCAGAAGTTTGTAACACCCCGGTGTCTGAACAGTGTTACAATTTTGTGAGCTTGTTGTTGTTTTGTTATTTCTAAATTATTAAAGGAAGGATATAATTTCAGGTTCCCCTCACAGAGTAGATATATATATTATAAGACAGATATAAATTGTGTCCCACAGTCTTGGGTGGGCAAGGAATGGTACTTCCTTAATTTTCTGTAACTGAACTTTTGTTTTAAGCACCTATCTGGCCAGGCTTTTCAGATTCCATTCTCAGTCTTTAATCTTCCAACCCCATCATCCTCATTCTGTATTTGAGCCATCTTCCCACAGAGGTTACAACTGAAGTGACCATTATCGTGGTTACCAAGAGCTCTTCGCCGTCTATTTTCCATACTGGGGACACAATCTTTCTTTGATACTGTATTTTGCCTATAGACGCACCAAACGGCCATTTCCTGTCCCTGCCAGCAAGCCGCCACAGGCCACCAAACACCCTTACCCTCTTCGCACACACACCCCTCCACCTGTCCCAGAAATTTTCTTTTGATCTGATTGGAAACCGTTCTCCTTCTGTGTTTTTGCGCAAGATATCTGTTCTCTATCCTGATACTGTTTCTCTTACCAGTGCTGTGAGTGCTCTAAATTGTCTTAGGAGCCTAGGGTTTGGACACGCATAGTCAGAGAGAATTACAGGGCATTTCTATTGCCTGCCCAGCCAGATCCCTCTGTCAGGACAGTGAGCACAGGGCCAATTCTCTGATAGAATTGGAGTGAGAAGAGATTGTAAATACTGAGAGCAGAAAATCATAGGTTAATAACACAGAATATTATCCCTCCATAAGGGTTTTCAATTTTACATCTCAGTATAAAACTCAAGCTACTGTTGTGTACTTGCCTGGTGAATGGTCCTTAGGTAGTCCACAGGGTTTTCCATTATTTTCCCTTCCAAATGAAATATGCAATAAACCCCTAAAAGTCGCAAATTTAAAGGAACTACTGTAACTCTTTGACATAATCTTAACTGTAATCACCAAAATTTTCATGGCAATTATAAGTGAGTTCAGTAAGTAACGAAATAAAGCACAACATAATACTGAGAACTGAAGCTTTGGGTGTAGACTGAATCATTGAATCTCATATGTAGTTTGACTATTAAGAAAAAATACCTAGAATTAAAAGTAGTGTCATTCAGCCATCTCAAACAGACCTATCATTTTTAATTCTATATCTAAGGCAATGTATTTATACATTTTCATACCAGAGCAAATATGCCAGTTGTCAAGGTTTTTCAGGTTTGTCCCTGAGGTTTGTGACATCATTTTGGACCAAAGGAAGGAATTCATAAAAAATGATCAGGCCATGTGACTCTGGCTAGTCCTATCTGCTAGATAGAATGCTATTTTCTAGAAACTAGTTAATCTCAATTTTGTTCAGTATGTTAGTGGAGTATGACTCTCTTGTCTACTTGTTTTCTGATTTGTTTCTTGTTCATCGCTCTTTTCTCTCAGCAAGGGCTGCTAAAGCTACAGCAGGAGCTGGGAGAGATTTCCAATTGTGTGACAGCTCTTGTCACACCAGGTTGGCTGTAACTTTAGGTGGATGTACTTTCAGCCAGTTGCAGTTTAAAGTGCTGACTAATAAATCTTGGGACATAAAATTCCCATTATTTCAGGTGACGCTACTTCACGGAATGAATCTGCAGCTTCACTCATCCCTGACTTTTGCAAAAAAAGCTGCGGATACAATTTTCCAGTGTCAACGCTATCATTTGACTTCACTACAGCATGGGGCTTTCAAGTTGGTTCTCTGTCAGTCCTCCTAAAGATGTGATTTCCAAGTGAATTTACACTATGTGATTAATATTTTAATGTTATAGTAAGTTTTAAGAGCGGTCATGCCTCAGCTAAATCTCATGGACCATAATATGGCCACCAGGCAAAGCTGGTGGTGATTAGGTGTTTCTCCAGTTTTCCCATTACTGACAAACAGCCCTTGGCCTCAAGAAAACATTGGTGACTTCCCAGAAAGAACATCCAATACTTGACCAAGAGTAAGGATATTGATTTTTAATATTTTCACTAAAAGGACCTATGATAACACTATGTGATTCTGTATCTACATAAGGCAGCTCTTTGATACACGTGAGTCTTGTCCCTGGGCACACCTGTTTGAGACAAGTATCTATACCTTGCCAAATTCAGTGAATTTATTTGAGTAGGCAAACATCTAAGTAAATCAGTCTCTCCCTCTTCCTTCCACTTTTCCCGTCTCCCCTTCCCTCTCTGTTTCTCACACCACCCCCCCCCCCCCCCACCATTTTTTCATCTCTTTCTCAAATTGGACCTGAGAGCCACAGAGTCCAAAATCAGGGGGTGGTGGGCAGAGGAGCTTTGGGGCAAGGAAGCTATTTATTGGCAATGACATAACGTATAAACATAGAAAGAGAAGACTAGCCAGAGAGAATCTGAAAGTCCTGCAGAAATAAGACAGACCTCCATCCTGCTGCTTTCAAGTTCTCAAAATGACCCAAGAATGACTAATTTCCTTTGGATTTGCTTAAGTTAGCTTGAGTAGATTTCTGTTTCTTGTAACTAAAAGAATTGTAATCACAAGGGTTGGTAGCTTTATTTTCCTGAAAGTTATTTTAAAAGGCATTTACTGATTTTTTTCCCTTTTAGTAATAGTAGTTGTAATTTGCATTTGGCAAGGAGATAAATTATTTCAGAGTGCTTTTATATCTGATATATTATTGTAGCCACAGAAGAAAGAACAAGTGCTATACCCTTATTTGATAGGTAAGTAATTATTTTTAAATTTGATAAGAAATTTGATAGGTAAGAAATTATCTTATTTTGGATAAGTCCAAAAAGGTCAGACAACTTGCTTAAAATCTCCAAGTTGGGAATAGTGCTGGAACTAGGTCCCTGACCCCAAGTATTAATGGTCTTCATGACCTAAAACTGGCTCATAACAGCTCGCCAACTCTGCACATGATCTCAACTTAACATCATGTTCAGTGTTCAATGATAATTGTTTTGGTAGCTTGAAATCAGCCATAGTGGGAGTATTTATGCTATAGACATCAGCAAACATGACAACTCATTACTTTTTTTTTATTTTTTTGTACGCGGGCCTCTCACTGTTGTGGCCTCTCCCGTTGCGGAGCACAGGCTCCGGACGCGCAGGCTCAGCAGCCATGGCTCACGGACCCAGCCGCTCCACGGCATGTGGGATCTTGCCGGACCGGGGCACGAACCCGTGTCCCCTGCATCAGCAGGCGGGCTCTCAACCACTGCGCCACCAGGGAAGCCCTAACTCATTACTTTTTAAAAAGCCAGTTGTTCAACTTGTATCAGCATTTCACTGCCTCAAACTTAATATTTTATAAAATAATTTACTATATATTTTGGAGCCAAGTGTATCCATACATCTTTAAAGGAGGGCTGAAGACTCTTAATTTATTCTTAATTGGAACTTTTTCAGTTACTTACAGCTGTGGGTGAAGACCTCAACAGTGTTGTTGGAGAACAGTCTTATAATATTTGTTCTGCCTTAAAATTAGAAGTATAAAAGACCACCAGTATTATCTAGCTCAACCCTGTTATTTCATAGATGAGGAAGCTGAGGCCAAGAAATGAGAAATGGTCCAAGGTCTTAAAGCTATAGGAAAGAAACGTTATGATTAGAACTCAGATCACCTTCTGTGTAGCCCAATACTGAGTAAAATCCATGCGTGGAAGACTGGGGAGATTGTGCTTAAGGCAAAGAAAGGAGACTACAGGCAGAAGGCTAGAATCCCAGCAGGCTTATAAAATCTCTCGTGGATTAGACTGAAAAAGAGATCATTGGAATTAATTACCAGTGCCCAGTTAAAGTTGTAATCGTGCTAGTCGATTTGTTCATTAAGGTATGTGAGCAAAGCGATGTTTCTAATAATTAAAATAATAAACTCAGTTTCAGGACTAATTGTCTATTAAATACAAAGAGTCCTTTGCATAATGAGAAACTGTTAATATTCGTGGAGAAAAAAAATGTGAAAATGAGAGGCAGTTCTGCCCTTTCCAGTAAAATCGTGGTCATTATTATATGATATAATAGGCAAAGACAAAAGGGAGACATTTTATTAATTTTTAAAAGTAGTGATCTAACTTGATCTACGGAACACTGGTGAAATATATTACAGGTTTATGCTTGATTTAAAATATAAACCACTTCAGAATAAAATTTGGTTTGAATGATCTATTGCTGACATTATTACGCACACATCTCCTATGAATCAATATCATGAAACCGATAAGCAAGAAAGTAGTTAACTGATTTTTGTCAGTGTTTACTAAAATGATTGATGCGCCTTTTATTTGAATATGAATTA
Source organism: Neophocaena asiaeorientalis asiaeorientalis (assembly GCF_003031525.2). Taxonomy (NCBI): domain Eukaryota; kingdom Metazoa; phylum Chordata; class Mammalia; order Artiodactyla; family Phocoenidae; genus Neophocaena; species Neophocaena asiaeorientalis. The sequence continues at coordinate 3,007,810 of NW_020173201.1, forward strand.
TCACAGAAAATATCTAAATTTTCCTTGTCAGTGTTGGCGCGGTTGTTTTGGAAGTAGGCCTTCGTGACTTGAGTGTGATATGCTTAGTCAATCCACTTTATTTAGACAAAGTCTAAACACATTTCTAAATGGTAAGTCAATATACTCATGCAATTAGTAGTGATCTTTGTATAGGTAATGTGGTGTGCTCTCCTAATAAAAGTGGAATTAAGCGTATTAATCATAATTAAACACCTGTTTCCCTCCTCCTTGTTCCTTATGCAATATTATCTCTGTTTTCTATTAATATAAATTGCCAAGTTACAATTAGCTGACTTTTATCAAACTCAAATGGCTTGATAAAGCTTTCAGTGGCAACATATTGGGGAACCCATCATAACCTAACTTCTCTTGGTTCCACGCCTTTAATGGTAAACTCTCTCTGTGTAAATTGAAAAGGATGAATAAATAAAATTAGCAAAGAAACTTCTTTATCCTGCATCCCATCCCTTTATCCACCTTCTTTTCTAGGCAGAATAAACAGATTCCCTTCATTGGCACACCCTAGGACAATGGTTCTCAAAGTGTGACCCTGAGGTGCAGTCAGCATCTCCCTAAGAAACTGGTTAGAACTGCAAATTCTTAAGCTCCACCCCAAACCTACTAAATCTGAAACTCTGGTGGGGGAGTGGGGGTGCACAAGCAATACCTTTTGTAACAACTCCCCCTGGGTGATTCTGATGTTTATTACTAAAGTTTGAGAACTACTGCCCCAAGGGAAAGAATATTAAAGAACACTCTGTCTGGAATATGCGAATTATTTTTTGCTTCTTTCACTCTCCAAGTGGAATTGGAATTATTGATTCTGACAGCACATAATGGACACATTTTTTACTACTCTACGGAGTGTTTTCTTCATGTAAGATTGATCATTCTGCATTTTATAAGCCTTTTTTTTTCCTTTTCATTTCAAGACCATTTTAATAAGCCAAGCCGGCATAAGCTCTGATGGAAAGGGAAGAATATGCTGAGGTAAGAGGAGACAGGTGTCCCATCTGACAGATAGGGCGGAACAGAGAAATTGCAGGTAGAAGAAAAGCCTGGGAGTGAAGAGTGAATAAGGAAGCTCAAAAGTAAAGAGCCCCAGGCTGCCTCCTTGGTTCCCATCCCCAGGCCCATCGCCACATCCCCAGCTCCAATGCCATCCCTGCAACTATTTACTCCCCTGTGCTGGTACCATCCTCCTCTTGGTCATCTACCCTTGAAACTTTATAATCTTATTTAAAGTATCCCTTTTTTGTCCTCCAATTGTAGCCATCCACCAGATCTTGCCATTTCCTCTTTGAAAGGCCTCTTGCATTCATCTATTGTGCTCTCATGCCTCCGCCATTCATATCCACAGACGTTTTTGCTTGTCTGCTGTGTGTAAGCTCTACATGAGCGCTACTTCCTCACCCAAGGAAACAGCCTTCCGAGTGAGTGTCCCCCAGTGACCCCCTTCTAACCCATCTTGCAAACTGTTAGAAGACAATATGATTTATGGGAATCTGGGTGGAGCGTATTTAGAGAATCTTTATGCTAATCTTGTAACTTTTTCTGTAAGGTTGAAATTATTTCCAAATAAAAAGTTAGAGGTTCCTGATTTCCTACATTTCACTGACCGAATCTTTCTCTGTCCTCCTCGCTGCTCTGTAGGTCTTCTTTTCTCATAAACTTCATGTTCCCTTCTCAGTTCTCCACTAAACATCATCCAGTACATATTTAATTTCCTAGCATGTGCTGCCGAGTGATAGACTCTTGTAAAATCTTCTTTGTGCATCTGCTATTTAGCAATTTTGGGAAAGACTATGTGAGTCAAAATGTGTTCTGTGCCTTTAATTAGAGACTTCTTGGTTAGACCTTTGAGGCCTCAATATATACCTTCCTACCTAACCAGCCTATTTCCCAGTACCTACCTGATCTTCCTGATTCATTTCTTCACTGGCCCACGATCATGCCATTCTCATTTCTGCCTGTACACTTTCACCTGGATTCCCCTCTGCTTATTCAGATGGCAGGCATCCTCCAAGACCCAGGATGAGTCTCTCCTCCATTTAGGTCATCAGGACCAACTCATCTTCACTGATTTGCCATCTTCACCACACCCAGAGCACCCAGAATCTACATCACACAGCAGCAAGTTCTTATTTTCTACTTTCCCATGTCATCTCCAAAATGAATTGACAGGTCTTTGAAATCAGGGACTATTTCTTACGCTTTTGATCTTTTAGAGGCTGACACAGGACTGACTCTATAGTGTGTATTAACAAGGACCTGCTTTTTGATTGACATTTCAGTGCATTCTACAACAAAAGGTTCGCATTGATTATCATTTATTGTGCATGCTACATTCAAAAAAATTTTTAATAAACATGGATTATACATTTTCCCTCAACTTTTTCTAAGTACCTAATCTATTCTTGGAACCTCTATGATGTTTAAGAAAAGATAGAATATCTTTTCTTATTAAAAATATCTAAAAGTGGGCGTCCCTGGTGGCGCAGTGGTTGAGAGTCCGCCTGCCGATGCAGGGAACACGGGTTCGTGCCCCGATCCAGGAAGATCCCACATGCCGCGGAGCGGCTGGGCCCGTGAGCCATGGTCGCTGAGCCTGCGCGTCCGGAGCCTGTGCTCCGCAACGGGAGAGGCCACAACAGTGAGAGGCCCGCGTGCGGCAAAAAAAAAAAAAAAAAAAAAGGAAGCAACAGTAGAAGTTATATGGACTGTGCCTTGTTGTATTGATTAACGAACGAGGCTGAACACTTTAATAATACAAACAAAAATCAATAGCAGAGATATTCCTAGAACTCTATCCCATTATTCTTTCTGTGACACCATGTAATTCTCATTCCATTCAGAAAACATTGCTTTAGAAATTTCTCAAATATAAAAGGCAAAGCACTCTTTTATAGGAAGTAACAAAATGTTATGTTTTCAATCACTTAAGAAATGACATCTTTTCAACGTCTTTTCTTTGACTCATAGTATGATTTTTAAACCAAAAAATAGTTTGAAGGACCATAAAGAAGTTATAAGTTATCTATGAGAAGGCAATAAGCAGCTCCAACAGCATTATAAGACACCAACTTGTAAGTTTTTATGGCAATGTCGCTTTATTGTTCACATATTGGGAAAGTGATAGTTACAATAGATTGTATTTTTTCACAGCCCTAAGTATTAACATACATAACTATTAAATTTAAATTGTCCAAAATGATAACGGCAGTAGAAATTATGGCAACAAATGTAAAAGCTGAAGAAAATAAAACTAAATTCACCATTGAGGTCTTATATACATTATTATTTGTATCTGCTTATGAACACATACATTTAAAAATAGCTGTTATTTACTTCTTCTGAATACCATTGTTTGTATTTTATGATAATAAAAAGCTAGATTTTCAAAATCCCGTTTAGAACTTTGTTCTGCCAGCATGTCCAGTCTTAAAAATTGAATAATAAGCATTTGCCCAGTTGAATTCCATTTAGTACTTTGTTGAAGTGCCGTATGCTAATCCCACTTATTAAAATAAAATGTGTTTGGAGGAAAACAAAAAACAAGAAACCTCTGATTTAATCAATCCAGTTTAGAACTTTGTTCTGCCAGTATGTCCAGTCTTAAAAATTGAATAATAAGCATTTGCCCAGTTGAATTCCATTTAGTACTTTGTTGAAGTGCCGTATGCTAATCCCACTTATTAAAATAAAATGTGTTTGGAGGAAAACAAAAAACAAGAAACCTCTGATTTAAGAAAACATACCTGACATGGATAGAATTAAGGATCTAGTTTTGCCACTACCTTTTTATCTGTTATGCTGCATAGGAATTTTTAAAGCCAATAGCAGCTAGATTTATATGCTGAGTTCTGACAGGACTGCTATCAACATAATAGTCACAAGAATTTTTTTTTAATATATGCTGAAATAAGTTTCTTATTGGCAGGGGTTGTGATTTATTTACTTTTTAATCTCTGTATTCTTTGTACCTAGCATATTGGACAGCATCTAAAAGGCATATAATAAATGTTTAGCTAATGAATTCGAAAATGAATGCCCAGAAATGAGAAAATAAAGCTCTTAGCTTCTACCCATATCACACTTGCCTCTACTTGGGGTAGTGCTGTGGTTCAGAATGGACCCTGGGGGCAGACTGTGCTACCCTAGTTGTATAGTAGAATTACCAGTGCCTGGGCCCCACCCACAGGGAGTCTTAATTGTTCTGGGCTGACTCCCAAGGAGAAATAATATTTAAATCTCAGGTAATGGACAAGAAGAGCAGCTCAGTCTGGGAACCACTGATGTATTTGCAGTTTCACAAATGTTTCTCACATCCAGTGATAAGTTAATCTTAGTTTTAAGCGAGTCAATTGTATGAAAATATTCTGCTTCAGTGTCTTCATTTTCCAAATGAGGAAACTGAGTATTAGATAGCTTAATTTGTTTGTCTAATAGTAAACATCCAGTGTCAAAGCTAAGCCTGAAATTCAGGACTTGCCTTAATCCAGTGCTCATTTCCCCATGCCACACTGCACCATTACCCTCATGATCTTGGTAATGCTTTATGTGAAACAAATAAAAGCTGCTTCAAACAATAAATTCAGGACTTGCCTTAATCCAGTGCTCATTTCCCCATGCCACACTGCACCATTACCCTCATGATCTTGGTAATGCTTTATGTGAAACAAATAAAAGCTGCTTCAAACAATAAATTCAGGACTTGCCTTAATCCAGGACTTGCCTTAATCTAGTGCTCATTTCCCCATGCCACACTGCACCATTACCCTCATGATCTTGGTAATGCTTTATGTGAAACAAATAAAAGCTGCTTCAAACAATAAAGTGTCTATAAAAATATAGATTAAATCGCAGGTATAACAGTTGAGGACAGAGATGTAGCATTTTATTATTTTCAATGGCCAGTGCAAAACATAACCCTCAAGTATTTGCAGCTTGTATAATGCAATTAGATGACTGTGATGGAAAATAAAATTATTAATATATGTGATGTACAGCTCTGGACATTCATATAAAATTAATGGAGAGCTAGTTTGATTTTTTAATTAACTGGCTGTTATGGAGGACAAGCAAGATGACGAATGTCTGAGAACTCAGCTTTACCTGACTGTGGCATAATGTAGAATCTCCTAAACATAATTATCCTTTGGCATCCCTAACGATAAGTACAACCAATCCCCATAATAGTTTTCTACGATGACTATGTTTCAGTTAATGGTGAGACAAGAGAAGAAGAAAATAATTGGCATAGTTTCCATCTCAATGTGAAGTTATTGCAGGGAATAAGAAGATACATAAGCTAGAGTCCTTTAAAAAGTTTGGGCATGGGGGCTTCCCTGGTGGCGCAGTGGTTGAGAGTCCGCCTGCCGATGCAGGGGACACGGGTTGTGCCCCGGTCCAGGAAGATCCCACATGCTGCAGAGCGGCTGGGCCCGTTGAGCCATGGCCGCTGGGCCTGCGCGTCTGGAGCCTGTGCTCCGCAGCGGGAGAGGCCACAGCAGTGAGAGGCCCACATACCATCAAAAAATAAATAAATAAATAAGTTGGTACATCTCTGTGAACCATTTGGAGCTATAGATTGGCCTTAATTATTTTCTTAAGGCTTGCCCTGCTTTTTTAATTTAAAGTATCATTTTAACTTTATGTATGTATGCATGTATGTATTTTAATTTATTTATTTTGGGCTGTGTTGGGTCTTCGTTGCTGTGCGTGGGCTTTCTCTAGTTGCGGCTAGCGGGAACTACTCTTCATTGCGGTGTGTGGGCTTCTCGTCACAGTGGCTTCTCTTGCTGCGGAGCACAGGCTCTAGGTGTGTGGGCTTCAGTAGTTGTGGCACATGGGCCCAGTAGCGTGGCACGCAGGCTGTAGAGCGCAGGCTCAGTAGTTGTGGCGCACGGGCTTAGTTGTTCCACGGCATGTGGGATTTTCCCGGACCAGGAATCGAACCCATGTCCCCTGCATTGGCAGGTGGATTCTTAACCCCTGCGCCACCAGGGAAGTTCAAGAGATTTGTCCTACTTCTAAAACACACAGCCCTGGTATTCAAACCAGTTTAAGTATTCTAATGAGTTTCTTTTAAAGACTTTAGCTATTGCTCTATGACACTGGTTATCATGACAGTATTTTAATGGTGAGAAGAAGGCAGAAGCTGTAAACTTCTGCCAGAGAGGATAGGGTCAAAATGTTGCAGTTTAGGAGGATGAAAGGATTTTTTATCCTACTTCAAACTTATCCAACCAAGTAAGTAATTTTTGACTGGTTTGCTCATTATCTGCAATAGTTCCCTATCTTTAATGCTTACACAAATCCATAAAATCAATGCTAATTATTTCAGGAATGTGAAAAAGATTGTTAAATATTATTCAGTTATTCCTAAAAGTTTCTTCTTTGGCCCTCACCAAGATTGCTTTTTTTTTTTTTTTTTTACTGTGAAGTCAATTTTGGTTGGAAATCTGTTCCATAATAACCCAAGAAATAAGTGTATGCTTTCTCAGTTACAGATCCATATGCTCATTTTGCTACCTGGCTCAAAGGTAGGGACCAGAGTTTTCTCTGCTGTAACTCTAGGCGTTCATTAAAAATGTCAGGCTGTGATACTATGGTGCATACAAATTGGACATACTGCTAGGTACTCTGAAGAGTAAGCTTTGATGGTGTTCCACAAAATGTGTCTAGAAGCTAGTGATTTATCTAGAATTTTATGGTATGATCTCATTAGTTTCCAAATAGGTAATCTATGAAAATGAATGAATATGTTATATAACAGCTACTTTCTTTCATGTTATTATCAAAGCATTTACATTCACATCAATGGAGACCATTAACACCTCAAGTCAACTGAAAATTTTCAAGATATTGAATAAAAGAATAATTTTATATTGGCTAAAAGCATGATACCAAATTGTCAAAGTTGTAGTAATGACCAATGTGTGATAACATAGTATATTATTACCTATATGTATACATTACTTTCTGTGTAAGAGAACTTTCACATTTAGAATACTTTAGCTTTTATTTTATATTTCTAAACGATCATGAAAATTGCTTGACTCTGTACTTACTCTTTTGGGGATTCTTATAATAAAGGGCTAATGTAAATAGTTAAATAAGTAAACTGTTTCTTGGATCCTGTATTCCTGGATCAATATCCAATTGTTTATGCTGTTCTTTTGGGCTCTCTTACCAAGTAAAGCTGAGATTACTATTCAGAGGTTTAGAATAAATTGTGATAAGAGAATAGGAAAAACAAGGTAATGGTGAAATAAAATCAGTGAAGTTTGTCACTTGGTTTAAAATTTTGATAATATATTCCTTTATATTATTTATATTGATTACTCTTAGTTTCTGTAGTTTTCATTGCAAATGTTTAAAAGGAAAGAGAATGCAGTTTTATTTTTGGAAAAATAATGTGTTAAGCAATATTTTTTTCTCCAGAATAGATTAATTTTCAATCATTTTGCTCAGAAATGCCATTTAACTGACAACCAGTTCAACTCATTTTAACTAATATTTTAAAATCTCTTTTTTTACGTTAGAAATGTAAAATGTAACACTGTGCTTATTAAATTTTTTTCACCGTAACAAGTTTGTATATTTCTTTTATGGATAATGATATCCTGCTGAAATTCCTGTGGCTTTGGCTGGTTCTGCCCCCTGAGACACTCCAGCCTCTTGCCCCTGTCAGCCCAGGATCTTCAGTAGTAATCACAGGATGGAGTCAGAGGACAAACGAGGCAAATCTCCTTTTGAAACCTTTGATTTGACACCTTAGACCAGCAGAGAATCACGTTTCCATATAAGCACAGAGCATTTTCCCCACCAAGCCATTATATGAATTACTCCCTAACTCTTTCCAAAAAATGCTCTTGGAGTAGACTGAATAGGAGTAAGAGTACAGAAAGAACTTGGAGGGTCCGCACCAGGAAAGTATAGCAATAGCTAAAATGTCTGAAAGGCTCAGTGTCTCCTAGGTACTGTTTAAGTGCTTTAACCAAAATTGCATTCAGCAATTTTATCCCATTAGTAATCTTAGGAAGGAGCTAATTATCCCCCTTGTTTTTAATTTTTATTTATTTATTTTTAATCCTTATTTTTTTTTATTTAAAAAAATTTTTTTAATTGAAGTATCATTGATTTACAATGTGTTAGTTTCAGGTGTACAGCAAAGTCATTCAGTTATATATATGTATATGTGTATATATATATACAATATGTGTTTGTGTATGTATATATATATATATTATTTTTCAGATTCTTTTCCCACAAAGGTTATTACCGAATATTGAGCAGAGGTCCCTGTGCTATACAGTAGGCCCTTGTTGTTTATCTATCTCATATATAGTAGTGTGTATATTGGAGACTTGGAGGTTTAGTGCCCAGATAATTCTTTTTCCAAGTAATTATCTTCCATGATGCTTTGATTAAAACAAAATAAAAAAATGGGGACTAGTAGGGGAGGAAGATATAGAAATAAATGGACTTTTAAAATCTTTTTTTTTTCTTCTTTTTTACTCCATACTGGGGCCAATGCCAGTGCTTACTATACTGTAGCTCTGGTTCATCATCTTGTTATACTGTTTTCTTCCATGGTCACATTTTCACGTGGGGCATCTAGGAGCCATGGTAGCTGCAAACTGTATTGAAGCAATCTGGTTGGAAACTATTTCATGTTCTCATAATTTTTCTGATTTACTGTGATATAAAATGGAAAAGAGAGCACCATCTTCTCTTTCTATGTGAAAGAGAAGTTATGTAGCCATTTTGGACCTATTCTGGGATCTATTTCCACATCTATATTAAAAGGATATTAGAGTACGTAATTGCCTGTGATCCTGCAAACACTAATAGTTCTATGATTCTTTCATAAACGGTGAAATAGGAGTATAGAAAAGATTGAGTCCCTCAGTTGATGTCACATACCTCCCCACCGCATATACACACAGTAGTGGCACAACTGGTATTAAAACTGTTTCTCTTAAATCCTGAATCAGATACTTATTACCACACTGTGCAGCCTCCTCTGGGATCAATGTCAACCCAGTGAAGATGGAGAGTTGTCCTGTAGTGTTAAGTAACATGGTTTTGCACTTGGCCCTGCTCTATCAGACAGCTTTATCAGCATCGTAACTAAAGATATAGCATTCATGTCAAGTTGATGAATGTCTAAACAGTGCAGCAATTCCTAATAGCATCTATGAAACAACAAAGAGTTTAAAAGTCTTGAAAAATGGGACTGATGAAGTGATTTCAGTAAATGAAACTTCTGTTTGTCAGTCGTTAATATAATTTGCATAAACAAAATGGGAAAGATTGGTTAGCAGCGTTTTAATTGACACAGGTTTACTGCTCATCAACAGTGTAGGGAGGATATTTGAAACCTGTAGAGTAATCTTAGGCTACAAAGGAAATATAACATCTGTGTGCAGATAGGTGACTTTATAAATGTAGTAGTGGGTCTCAACGTTTGCTCCGCCACTCCCCACCTGACAGATAATGCTTACATGTATGTTACTGAATTTTTTTCATACAACAGCATAGCTAAAAGAAACTGCCACCGAGTGTGTGAAATTTCTGTGCTTCTAACTCACATCTTTACCGCTTGAGGTCTCAGTGATCGAGGGCACCCTGTCTGTTGTGAAGAGTGGATGCAAACCACAGAGAAAGACCATACCTAGACTCTAGAGCCACTTACTGCATCCATGAGCAGGGACGGGAACAAAGGGAAAGTGTTGTGAAGAGGGCAACTGACACAAAGATAGGCCGGAAATTGTCCTTCTAAGCGAAGTTAAAAGAATGAGGAAGCTTTAACCCAGAGAAGGGACTTACAGGGACTTGAACTATCTTCATGTAACTTATAAGAATGGGTGCCCTTTCCAAATCATTCTGACCATATAGGTAAACAATCATTCTGGATTATGAATGGTGATAATCTAGCTACATGCGTTCTTCATATCACACAACTGAAACATTCTTAAAAATGTAGGAAAACAATATTTTGCAAACAGATTTTTTTTCTTCCTTTAGCTTGCATTTCCATCTCAATGACTGTCTTCATTCCTCTGTATTTTCTGTGGGCAGATACTACTCAAATTTGCTTGATGTCTTTGCCCTCGGTGTGTCTGTAATGGGTCATAATACGCTTAAATGCAACATAAAAACTCAACTGGAAGAAACATTGTAGAAAATCTATTTGAAATACAGATGCCATCCTCCTTTCCTCCTGAAATAATCTGCTTTGATGGATAGAGAGCAAATAAATAATTTTCTTGAAACTAAACCCCACCTATATTTGAATTGTGTTTCTTTTGTTTTCATTATTATGGTTATGCAGTGGGTTACAGTATCTTAGCCTACTATTAGTAATGAATATGTCCTCGTGGGAATTTGTGAACTATTGGCAATTGCATGAGACGTTTTTCATTGCTCTGTTAATAGCTTGCCCTTTTCCTATGTAACATGTCCTCCTCTGTGTATGTCCCTTCCTGGGGCCTACACTTCATCAGACTGTATAGAGGAATTCTATCTCTTAGAGAAGTTGCAACAAAAAGAAAGAAAGAAAGAAAGAGAGAGAGAGGAGGGTGGAGGGAGGGAGGGAGAGGGAGGGAGAGAGAGAGAGAAAGGAAGGAAAGAAGGAAAGAAGAAATTTAAACAGAAGCACAAGAGCAAAGTGATTCATTTGAATCCTTTTACTATGTTTTTGCCAAAATAAATATATGTATAACAAGTTTTGTCATAGGAAATTATATTAAAGGAATTGTGATTAGGCTTGTCATTTTCCAAGTGTATGTACAAATTATTTTCTTTTTAGTTTTACGATAAAAAAGGTTTTACAATGTTCTTAAAATATCACAAATATAAACAATCTATGTGATCAGTAATAAATCAATGAATGGTTGCAAGAAAAAGTGACTATCATTTTTAACCTCCCAAATGCACATAAGATTTCAATATTGGTTTTCCTCTATATTAAAGACAGTTTTTTTGTTTGTCTTCGTTTTTGTTTTTGTTTCTTAATTAGTGGAACAGAAGGGTATTAGCTGCTGCTTCTATTAAGGTGGCTTGCATTTACTTAGTGGTTAAACTCTTCTGTGCTCTCTGATTTACAGATTTTTTTTTCAGATCTACATATACATGTATCTGTTCTTTTTGAAATTCTTTTCCCATTTGGGTTATTACAGAATATTGAGTAGAGTTCCCTGTGCTATACCGTAAGTCCTTGTTGGTTATCTAGTTTAAATATAACAGTGTGTACATGTCAATCCCTAACTCCCAATCTATCCTTCCCCCTCTTACCCTCTGGTAACCATAAGTTCGTTCTCTAAGTCTATGAGTCTGTTTCTTACAGATATTCTTTTCCTTCAGACCTTCCCCAGTATATTTTACAAGTGCTATTTGTGAAGCAATCTAGCCAAATTATTCATGAGTTTATTTTAAAATATATTTATGCATAGGCTGTCTCTGCAAGACACAATAATTGACAACAGTGGCATAAATTCCATTAAAAGATAGGAGTAGGTGTAAACATTTCTATATGTGTGTATGCTGTGCATATGGGCATACAAAATAGTGTTTCTTTCATTTGTTTTCTGAGTGACCAAGCAGTCTTCATGGAAAGCAGTCCAAAAAAAAGAAAATGGGCTAACAGCTATTGAAGTCTTCTTTTTCAGCTCAAATTATATTAAACAACTAAAATAATTCATTTTACTTATTACTATAGTTTACCCTCTTTTGAACATAATCCTAGATATTTTGTGCACGCTCTAAGTTTGCTTAAAATACAGGTATAGGGCTTCCCTGGTGGCGCAGTGGTTAAGAATCCGCCTGCCAATGCAGAGGACACGGGTTCGAGCCCTGGTCTGGGAAGATCCCACATGCCGCAGAGCAACCAACCCCGTGAGTCACGATTACTGAGCCTGCACGTCTGGAGCCTGTGCTCCGCAATGGGAGAGGCCACGATAGTGAGAGGCCCGCGCACTGCGATGAGGAGTGGCCCCCACTTGCCGCAATTAGGGAAAGCCCTCGCAGAGAAACGAAGAGCCAACACAGCCAAAAATAAATAAATAAATAAAAAATTAAAAAAAAAAAAAAAAATACAGGTATAAAAATGTAATTGGTTGTCGTTTAAATTGAGACCACCTTATATATGCAACAAATGGTTTATTTTGGAAAGTGTAGTCTTTCAGTAATCTAAACTAAGCTCCTTTAAACTCAGTTTGTCTCCTACTTTAAAACCTCCCGTGGTTTTCTATGTGCTCTCTACTCATAAACCTCTGATGTTTTCCATGCATGAAGAATAAATTTTATATTCTAAACCTAGACTCTGGGCTCTTGCACAGAAATCTCAGGGTGTTCCCCAACACATACCAGTTCTTTCATCAATCTTATGTCTAAAAATGCCTTTTCCTTATACTCTGCCCGCAAATTCTACTCACAGGTCAAGACAAATTAAAATCCTGCCTTTCCCATGAACATCTATTGAGCCTAATTAAGCCACACTCATCATTTCCTAGTCCAGCCTCATATGGGTACAACTCATTGTAGCTAATGTCATGGCTTATTTGAGAGGCATAGATCTTATCTTACCAGCAGGGCACCCTTAGGACAATGTTGATCATCTCAAACCAGTTTTATATTCATCCCAGGATATATACATAGGCGTGGAATTAATGCTTTATTTATATAAGTTTGGAAGGCTTTAAACTTGAAAATGTCTTAACTAGATCAAAGTAGGGCATGACACTGTTCATGTCTACAAGGGTATTTCCCTATCATAATTTTTAGTATCTTATATCAATAAAAGGCATCAATCAAAACAACTAGGTTAATTCATTTACTTATTCAATATATTTTACATAGTAGGAGCTCAAGCTTTTATTCTTAGGTCGAACCATACAAAATTACAAATTTTATAGTTCAATATGGTTGAACATCAGCAAATTCATATGATTCAACCTAATATTTGCTAAGACCTATGGATGTAGTAGTCAGTAATAGAGGCTGCCTTTATGGAGCTTAGAGTATGGTCAGCTAGAAGAATTACCTTTGATGTTTCTAGGCCGCTGAGAGTCTTAGTTCTTTTCTAGATGATCTTATGACTGGCTTTGTTTGGACAATGATCCTTGCAAAAACCAGTTTCTTAGTGTAGTTCCCAGAGATATTTGATGAGTAAGTCTTTTGTCATCAATTTGAAAAGGTTGAGATATGCCCCAGCTTCTCTTACCAGTCAATTAAAATTTTATCATATGTCTATTTCCATTGTTCCCCAAGCCTATTAATGCACCTTATGTTGCCTCTTAAATTAATAAGCTTAATAATTTTTTTAAAATTTCTGTGTGCAATTATTCAGTTTCCTTTTGTTGACTCCTTTCTAGTTCTTCCTAACGAGACCAAGTGCTATCACCTCATAGCTGGTGTAAGAATTATTTTTTCCCATATTCATGCACTTCTTGATTATTAAGGCTTAATTCACTTTTCTTCTTTTAATTTCCCAGACTATAAAAGGTTGATTTCTTAATATTTATCCTTACAAAGAAACTATGCTGCCTTCCCCAGTAACCTGCTTTGCCTAAATTGTTTTCAGTTCCATCCTGCTCCTCTGGAAGAAGCGTGGCCAGAATAAGACAGTGTTCCCTGTGCCCTGATGGTAGCTGATGCCCCACAGGTCTCTTCAAGGTTAGGGAGAGTGTTTTCCCTATTGTACTCCTGATGATAACCAGCATATTTCTGGCCTTTCTGACTCAGAGCAGCACAAAGAGCTTCTGTCTCCAGAAAATAGAACACTGTGACTCTACCTCTTAACTGTGAACTCAGAGCCCATCACTTAAAAACTATAAGTTGAATTTATTTATCTCTGAGTTCTTATCGTGCATAGGTCAACATTAAAAATCATCTTCTGTATTAGTTATAGTGGATTTTTGACATTATCTATTTTTGACATTATCTATTTTCCATTATTTGGTAGAGTGCAATTTTATTGTTTGGGGATGTTTAATTCACTTGGGAAACCAAAGTTGAGAAGAAGACAACTAGAGACTGTCTTTATTGAAGAAAAAAGAGAAACAGCTTTAACTGTGTTATAAAGCAGGAAGTCAAGTTCCGTATCTGGGAAGGCCACAAAAACTACCATCTCCCAGTGCGCATTCCCTGAAATTTCTCTATTTAATCAGGTTTTAATATTTGACCTGAAATAATAGAACCCTAATTTTGAAAGAAGCAATAGAACACTAAGTGTGTACCCTTTTCCTCTTGGCAGGGGAGCTGTTCAGGGCAAAATCAAGTACACTGGAAAAGTTCAGTGAATTAAAAGCCAGAATAACTAGGTTCTACTTCTTGATTTGATGACTGGGCTGGGAGGTTGGGGAGCGTGGGTGTTAATTTCACTTCTCTGTCCTCTATTTCATCATCTGTATAATGAAAGGACAGGACTACTATTCTCTGGTATTCCCTAGTTCTGAAATGACCAGATTCTAAACAATCCTAGAATATATATCTTATATCTTCCAATGCAACTAACTGCTTTCTCTCACCTCAGCCAAACCCCCTTCCCTCAACCAGGAAGGAAGGAATGAAGAAGGGGAAGGAGGAAGGTGGGTGGGTGACAGGGAGGTGGAGAGGAGGAGGGGAAAGAGAAGGAGGGAGGGAGGGAGGGAGGAAGGAAGGAAGGAAGGAAGGAAAGAAGGGAGGAAAAGTGAGAGGGGGAAGGGAAGGAGAGAGGGAAGGAAGAAGGATATTAAAAATTATAGGGCTTCCCTGGTGGCGCAGTTGTTGAGAGTCCGCCTGCCAATGCAGGGGACGCGGGTTCGTGACCTGGTCCGGGAAGATCCCACATGCCGCGGAGCAGCTGGGCCCGTGAACCATGGCCGCTGAGCCTGCGCGTCCGGAGTCTGTGCTCCACAACGGGAGAGGCCACAACAGTGAGAGGCCCGCGTACCGCAAAACAAAACAAAACCAAAAAAAACTATAGACTTGTATACATTTCAGGCTCTCTCCACTCTTGTAGTAAAGAAGTTATTCCTATTTTAATAATACCAAATGTGAATAATTCCTTTTCATCATACATGAATATGTTTGGCTCATCAGTAGTAAACAGATTGTCATCTCAGGATATGAGAAGTCTGTTGCTTCCTAGTAAGATAAAAATTGAAGGATACATTAAAGTATACTTATTATTCATACTGTGTAGTATAAAGTTCCATAAATAATTTGAAAGATAGTTTCATAAGTATTTCCAAAATTTTTAATAAAATTTTAAAGTAACTTTTTCCATGGTGTGATACCTTTTTTACATGCAAAGTATTGCTGGGAAGCACAAAAATTACCATATATGTTCAGTTATATTGACCTTTATGGAACCTTTAATGTATTCTCTTTCCATAGCCCTCATTTACCACTTTGAGGAATTGTTTTCTTTCTCCATGATCAGATATCCTACATTCTCTCCTGCCCTCTCCCACACACATATAAATGCCTGTAAACATTTATGTTCACATTCTCTTTCCCCCCAACTTCCTCTTCATTCCTTGTTCCTTTCTCCTCTCTCTTGTCTTTAACCATTATAGCTGCTATGTTAGGACACGAAACTCTATCTCAGATATTACAGATTAAGAAATGCTGCTGGGGCAAACAACTAGGTTTAACTTCATGAAGGGTCATGGGAAAGATTGGTCAGGAAGAAGGATCCTTATGAAGTGGACCTTGATCTTATTAATGTTCTGGGCATCAGAATGCCCACAAAAAGAGAGGTCCCATGATAGCACTCCTTTTGATATGGTGCTGCCTCTTGTCTCCGTGAATCTTGAGTGATATAAAAAGGGGCTGAGGCCTTCATCCATTCTGGAGTAGTAGAAAAATGTGTATGAAGTGGTTATGAGTATGGGCTTTGCTGTCATACACTCCTGGAATTCCAGTTATGCCCCTCAACTAGCTGTATGATTGTGGACAAGTTACATACATTCTTTGAACCTCAGAGACCTCATGTAGCCAAAGGATCATGATGAATGAACTGCACCACCTCACTTGTAAGGATTAAATAAAGTAATGTACCATAAGGCAGTAAATTGTATTTTTCATTTAGACATGTGAAAACTGTATCAATGACCCCTTAAGACTATGCTTCTAAGAGTGTGGTCCTCACATACTTGCATCTATCTCAACTTCTGGATCAGAACTTCTGTGAGTGATGTTGAATAGATGGACCTTTAACAAGGACCTGGGTAATGTTTAGACACCAAGGTGTTTTAGAAACGCTGCTTCAGGGACTTACTTCCAATTTTAAAACAAAAATCAGTAGAAAAATTGGATTCGGTCTGCAGTGTTCAATTTCTTACAGAGTTTTCTATTTTGTTTCAAAAGTATTTTTCCTTTATCTTCTGTACACTTGTACTGAAAATAATATATTTTGATGTAGGCATATTTGGAAGAACTCTTGTTTCTTAATATACCTAACTTTTGAATAAAAATTACTAAGAGACCAAACTTTTGAGTTTCTGTATTCACAGTACATGCTTATTCACCAATATTAAAGTTAAGTGTGGCTTTGCTTTAGTCATCTCCAATTGTATGGGATGTTTTCAAGTTGAGAGAATAAAGGAAATGAAAGGAATCTTATGTCATAATCATATAAATATTTAAAGCAGTCTTTTACCAAAATTTACTGTGTCTGAGCTAATTGATGGTTAAAATAAAGAGCTAATCATGATCAAGAAACAAGAAAAATTTAAATTAAGTCACAATGTTCTATTCAAATAGAAAAGCTTTGTTATCAGATAAGGATCATACTTAGTATTAAAAAAAAAGATTTTCATTTTCTTATTCCTATTTCCATAAATTACAGTATATCTACACTATTCCTAGGGTGACTGCAATGGAAGTATCCGTATCAGGCAGAATTGTGTTTTTTATTCTGTGCCAGTGAATATTCGTGAGGTGTTATCAGCAGTAAATTGAGCCAGCCTAACATTAAACCCCCAGTGGAAAAAGAGCAAATGTTAGCTCAGTTGAATTATATTTATTAAAAATTTTAATATTTAATACAAATAGTTTAATGATAAAATTGTGTTTGGTTTAAGAAAAACAAGTACTTGTGCTATTTGAAGAAACATTAGGTGAGGTGAAGAATTGGTAAAGAATGTCACTGTAACGGAGTGATAGTTTTTAAACTGACCTCTGGACAAGGAGGCAGATAAGAACCTCTGTCTTGTCTTGAGCATCACATTTTGGACAGATCAATGAAGTGGACGTGTGGAAAGAGTGGAATGTAGGTATTCACTGAGAATCTGAAAGCACAGCATGTATTAGTTCATCAGGGAAAATGCTATAACATGCAACAATGATACTGACAGGACAGAAAGGTAAGCGAGCTCCGTTGATTTTTCCCTGGATCCTCATATTCCTTGCTAATGCACTGGAGGCTGTAAATAATACATACAACAGATTGCATTAGAGGCGATTATCTCCTTATTGCATGCATAAGTCAAAAGGCATTATTAGTGCATTAGAGACTGAGGGAAAACAGTTCCAGATTGCAATAGTCTCTTTGCCTAATGGCTGTCATGATGGGGAATTTGAGAGCCAGAGACCAAACAAAACCATCTTCATAGCTTGTCTTGTGAATTGTCTTCCTTCGCATCATAAACATAAAAAAGGTAGTTATGGAACAAATAAATTTTTTTAATTCATGAAATTTTTATTAAATAGGGGAAGACTTAGAAAGGTCTTCATGAAGGAATATTTAATTGATCCTGTGATCCTTCTAAAATCTGTGGTTATTTCTTTTTTAACCTAGGCAAGATAATTGTAAACAAACTAATGTTGCAAGCTATATATGATTGTCTCAACAATTTGTGTAGTCTGGAGAAGGGTTATATATTTTAATCCTTTATTGTATTTTCCATTGCTTCACCATGATAGACATTAAATAAAGCAGAATGGTTCTTCCATATAATTCCATCATATTGATAAATAACCAGAAGTGTTTTCCCCTTGATGACACATTTGTATGTAATTACCAAATAAGTCTATTCTAAATTCTCACTGACACTTAAATGGACTTTGCCCCCTGGAACTTAATAGGGTCACAGTTCTGATTTTTTAAAAATAAACTTTTTATTTTAGGGGAGTTTTAGGTTTACAGAAAAGTTGCAAAGAAATTACAGAGTTCCCATATACTCCACACCCAGCTTCCCCCATTGTTAACATCTTATGTTCCTATGTATATTTGTCATAACTAATAAATCAATATTGATACATTATTTAACTAAAATCTAGCTCTGAAGTTTTAAAAACATGTTAGAGTGATAAGAAAATAATTTATGTATAACCAATTAAATGTTCGTCTGTCAGTTTTAAAATAAAGACCAATTAGAAAACTTTGGCAGCAAGAATATCATCCCATATCAATTCATTAGAAATGATTTTGTGATTCAATACAGGCAACTAAATAGTAGCATATAATAGATAAAAACAACTTTGTAGTTGCTCTTGTATTGCAGTTCATTTCAATACCATATTTATTTAGGCTTGATCACTTCTAAATTCTCGAAGAAACGTTGTGTGTTTAGAAAACCTTGAACAAACAATTTGACTTTTGAAAAAAATTAAGCATTTTGTTGCAAGGTTAATTGTCTCAGTAGTGACAAAGAGGACCTACTATGTGTCAGGCATTTTGCAAGGTGCTTGACACAAATTATCTTTGATCCTACCAAGAGCCCTGGAAAGTTGATGGCATTGTCTCTCTCTTAAAGGTGTGGAAATTATAACTCGGCAAGACAAAGCAATTATGTTATAAACCGTCTCATGTTTATAACAGGAGACTTAGTATTTACATCCTAATCCTGATTAGTAGAATGAAGTGGTTTGTCATTTTTTTGCATCATGTATATAAAGAAGATTGGTCAAAATTGCCATTTTTAAAACTTAGGTTTTTTTAAATAGTGTCACCAGCAGGTTTTTATCAGGGAAGTGGTATAGATCCGGTTTAATAGCAAAGGCTACTATAAAGTTTGAGAAATAGTAGTGAAGTTTATGTCACAGACAGACTTTCCATCTTTTACAAAGAGATGTTTTTGATGGTTATTTATAATGAGGCTGAGAAATAAAAGTTATATCGAACTGAATGGTCCATTTAAGACATCTGAAAATTAACCTTATTATTACATTAGCATAGCTATGAATTGCCACTAGCCAAGACTTCTAAGTAAGGAAAAGTGGAAAATTTCCTCCTGGTTTAGTAATGCATGCGTGTGTGTGTGTGTGTGTGTGTGTGTGTGTGTATCTTTGCTGTATGAGATAGGGGATTAGGATGTTTGGGGCTCAGCTAGACTCCTGGTCCCGAATTTCTTTTTTGATTAGGGAGTGACAAGATAAATACATCTGAAGGCATTATGTATTATCCCTCTTTGTATTACTATAATTTCTCTAAGTGTCCTAGCAGGAGTCCCTTGAATTTGGGGTCTCCAAGAGGAGACTTGACTATTTTCAAGTACAGAGAACAACCCAGGTTTATCAAGGCTATTTTTAAAGTATGTCTTCATACTTTGAATAAAATGTTCAGAGAATGTTTTTGTTCCTGCACAGTTTATTAAGTAAAAAGTACATTTTTAAACCAAAGAATAAGCCAGGGTTAATTCTAAATGCATTTATCATGTGTCTAGTTGCTTTTGGTTTCAGAATTTTTTTTTCTTTATCACCAGATATATAGCTTGAGATTTCATCTGCCTAAAGAAACATGCTATCATTAAGTTTTGATGTATGGCAGAAATGACATGACCAATAACAAGTTTCTTTGTCTTCTGATATTACCCCATCCCTAGAGTTGGAAAAGCACACATATAGTATTAATATTTTTGGTGACAGAAGAAGTCATAATTTTATAAAGATCTTTATTTTCTTCCAAATAATATTTGAAGAATGTAGATGATTCTTAAAAGAACCCAAATGACTACTAATATCAATCACTGGGTTGACTTCTGCAAAGGTAATATAAATGAGGGTCACCCCAGGAATAGCTTTATCTACTAAGGATACAGTAATGAAAGCTAAACAAAAAAAAAATTGTCTCACTTCTGTACTAGTTGGGAAAGTGAGACAACAGACAATATAAATAAGGAGATTCCATTCTATTTTAGATTATGGTAAATGCTATGGAGAGAAATAAAAGGGACTAGAGTTTGGGGGCAGGGGTTAAGATGAAGTCAGGGAGCCCTTACTGAAGAGGGACAGTGGACAGAGGTTTCAAGGAGGAGAGGGAGGGAGTCTTGCAGATACAGCAGAGGAGAGCATCCAGATGGTAGTAAGCATGTGCAAAGGCCCTGAGACAATTGATGCAAAGGCCATGAAACAACAGGTTCAAAGACCCTGAGAATGGCACATGTTTGGAGGATTAAGACAAGACACGTGCCCTTAAACATAGAAGGAACATAAAACATGTCTGATTAAAGCAATAATATTAGGCTGCAAGATATTTGAAGTGTTTTTTCATACATTATAGTCTAATTCAATTATTTTATTCATCTTTTCCCACAGGTAAAATGCTTGAATTTGACATGAATGTTAAAAAAATGGTTCACATACTGAAAACTGTGTGCTTTGTATGTAGGATTCCATATCATTTCAAGCCTATATTCTCCTTAGCTGTTCACAGTAATGCTTTAGAAGGTTGTAACTTTCTCTCCTAATTAGTTGTGAATCGCTTTTGCTAGGAGTGTAATTGGTTGTGAAATTACACTCTTTTCTTAATTCTCTTCATGTTTCGTGGAGAAAAGCATTCACCGATTCCTCTTCCCTCCTTTATTTTTGCTGTGTTGAATAGTTTCACCCAGATGAGGAAGAGAAAATCCCTGAAAACACTGCATACGAAAGGTCAGTTGCCCTATTGCCAGCTCACTGATAAAAGCTCGGCGAGTAAATAGTACTTGAAGGCCAAATCTCCCCTGCAAAATAATCACTGATAATTGAAATACCAAACAAGTAAAATAGATGTCAGATTCTTTCAAAGAGTAACCTAATACTGCCCTTTTCAATTAGGATACATCCTTTTTCTTATGAATCTAAAACCTAAGGTTTCATTCTCCAAAGGTCTTTGTCTTGAGCCTTGCCCTGCTGTGTAAATAAGCTTGTTTTTTTCACTGTTCTCTCATGCTGGTGAAGGAGCTCTGGGGAGTGGAGACCCCCTTTCCAATCAGGTGTGAAGATAGAGCACACCCTGGCCCCTGCTTCTCAGACTGCTATACAGGAGAACTAGTGGCAGTGTTCTATGTGAATATCACAGGACCAAGCAGAGCACACACCAAACAGTACAGTCAGTTCTGAAAGTGCCACCCTGCTCATTTCAATCTCTCTAATGATTGGCCTTGGATTTAGAAGCCTGAAAGTGAATTATCCTGTTGGGTTCAGATGAGTGCAATTAACCAGCAATTTAAACATTTAAGTGGATATGAACTTGGACTGGAGTATATCCAATGTACAAACTAATTGAAGCCATTTATCTAGCAGGTACTAAAATCACGCTTGAAAATGGAAACACATGTTCCTATAAATTTTTATGAAATAGCCCTTGTTCAGACTAGAAGGGGCTAGACCTCATAGAACTTCTGGTCAAACGCTAAGACATTTGCTTTTGTTTGATGCAAAATTTATCAGCTATAAAATCAGAAGAGTGGATTGGGACATCATCTCAACTTTTAGTAAATAAACCATTTAGCAAATTGGGAGATATTGTCATCACTTATCTGACAAGGTGAAGTTCATGTGAGATTGGCAATGTTCTCGGTGATCTTTCAAACTGGGTACTCAACTTGTTATATAGCTGGCACTTGGGGAATATAAAAAAAAAAAAAAAAGCTGTCAGACTTCTTCCCAAAACAGCACCTTGGAAGATAAGACCTATTCTGAAAGAGATTAAACAGTAATTAATTATCGCTATAAACTAGAAATAGTACTTAAGTGCCAAAGATAGAAAATGTAACTTTGAGTCCTAAGGAGGGACAGATTATGGCAGACTGACAATTCCTAGAAATTTCTTTCTCCAGAGATGAGGCTTAACTCATGGAATGTCAAAGGTAGAACAGAACAGAGATCATAGGATTCAGCTTCTTATTTCTCAGAATTACACAGATCTGTAAAGCCACAAATTATTGGGCCCAACTGCAGCTAAGATCTCCTAAGCTCTAGACAAAGTAAGTCCTTCCTCTTTTCTTTTGCTCGATCATGGATTCATTGGGAAAGCATTTTGAGTGTATGTGTGTGTGTGTTCCAGGCACCGCTCTCGTTGTTGGCAACCAAGCTGTAGGCAAAATTCACACAATCCATTGACATCATGGAAATCACATTCTGGTAGATGACATACACACAGTGACTGTAGATTTTTTAAAATAATTTTTCTTAGTGGCAACAGAGCAACAGGGTCAGTGAGCAGGTAAGATAGTCAAGAGATTTTGAAGAGTTGTCACATGCACAGATAACTAAATTATAAAGAGCAAGCTGTGGGTGGAAAAACATTGCCAGCAGAGGGAACACACAGATCAAAGGCTCTGATGAAGAAAAGCTTGAGGGAATGGAGAAGACAGCAAGGAGGACAGATCAGCTGTTGCAGAGTGAAAAAAGGGGAGCGTGATGAGAGGTATGATTAGATGATCTGTATCGACATTGCAAGAATGAGTAGGATTTGGAGACAGATGTGTGAGGGGAGATGGCATTCAGAGAACAATTCTCTGAACAAAGGCATGGAGTTAGGAATTGGGCATTGCTCTGTGACTCCCCACTGTCCTTCTCTTGATATAAGTTGATATCTCAATTTGGGAAAGAACATCCCATTGTGGGGAAAAATATTAGTGTATAGGCAACTTGAAGAAAGGGTCTTATAAATCAGATTCACTCCAACTTAATTTTTAAATTTGTCTCTATGGAGTAAAATTTGCCAATTTGTCCATTTTTTGAACACATATGCCTCTCCCTCCTTACTTTACGTATGAAGACATTCATCAGGCTGATGGTTTGGGTTGCAGAGTTGAGCCACTTCTTTAGGCTCACACTTGCAGCACCAAAAGCGAAAGCAAGCCACCTGGGACCCCTGTGTGAGGTGGACAAACCTGCCGTCCCTGTCTATGCCCATCTGCCTCCTGGGCACTTTTCCGAGTAAGCAAGGGATGATTTCCAGGAAGCACTTACATCATCAGGTTAAATTCTGTAATCAGAGCATTTAGGGGAGACCACATTACCCAGGGGGATTTTACTTGGCGAGGTACATCTCCTGAAGGAGGAACTAGGTTTTGCATTACAAGATTCAGCCAGATGTGGTGCAAAATGCCATTAACTGATTCTTTTTAAAAAGTACCATGCTGGCATCTTAAAGCCTTTCATTTGAAGCTTTTTCAGGACTGGCAAGTACTAGACCCTATGTTTGATGGAGAAATGGCTTTTGGGCTACCGTCTTGCCTTTCAGCTTGGTAGCATCATTGTTGCAGAATCTTCTTCCCCCTTCATGGAAAAATGACAAGCGCTGCTAATCTGGAAAGAGAATGTATGATTCACTTGAGAAGTAGAGTTGTGTTTTGTCCCCCCAAGAGGGGATAAAAAAACTACTTCACTAAAGTTGGAAAGTAGACTTAAGTATTTTAATTTCTTCCTTTTGATGAACAATCCTCACCCTCTTGTGGGTAATCAGAGTATTATCCTAATTAGTGGAACACAGATCACAGTTTATTTGCAGCTTTTTCTGATTCAAATGTGTGTATGTGTACAAAAATGCCTTCCTTAATTTGCTGGAAGAGGACCCCCTGACTCACTGTCTCCTAGTTGTATGTAGAACACAATAGAAACCATTTTAGTCCTATTTCCTCATATTCCTTCAACTGTAAACTTAGCTTGCACGATTGTTGACTTTTCTGTTAGAAAATAGAGAGTCTTTATGTTTCAGTAACTTTAAGACAAGTATTGAATGGCAAAAGTTCACTTCAAAATGTCCAGCAAGGGCTCCCCTGATGGCGCAGTGGTTGAGAGTCCGCCTGCCGGGTTCGTGCCCCGGTCCGGGAAGATCCCACATGCCACGAAGCGGCTGGGCCCGTGAGCCGTGGCCACTGAGCCTGCGCGTCCGGAGCCTGTGCTCCGCAGCGGGAGAGGCCACAACAGTGAGAGGCCCGTGTACCAAAAAAAAAAAAAAAAGAGAGAAAAGAAATGTCCAGCAAATGATTTTCACTTTAGTTCCTTCCTTCCCCCAATATAAAACAATGCCAGAGCGCTGTAAGCATTCTTAGCATCCTTGCTTCCTGGCTGTCCTCTCCTGCGCTCCATAGGCTACAAGGAAAATGAAGATTGCAGGAAGCTAGTATATCTGGTAATCACGAAACTCTGGGTCACCTTGTAATAATCAGGGATGGTTTGGAGTCGGACATGGTGCCAATATTGTTGTCAAGGGTTAAATTAGCAAGGTGTGGTCAGGAAGTCATGGCTGCAGGATAGGAAGGTGGTGATGGTGGGTGTGGGCTGAGCTGACTAGAGTATGCCAGGTGAAGATCGGCAGGCAAGGAGATAAAATCGTGTAATTCAGAAACCATTTACAATATCGCAAGACTTTCCAATGTTTAACAAGTGCCAGCACTGTGCCTAATTCCTGTATACTTAGAAGAGTGTTAATTTTATACTGAACTTTCTTCTTGTTCAAACCCGTACGTGTTTTGTGTCAGGAGTTAACCAAACATTTGGAAAGCACAACCACTTGCTGTTGGCTAAGACTGGAAGACGGTTGGGGCTGAAAGCCAAAGTGAAGTGGTATTTTCGCGGGCAAAATTAAGAAAACTTGCTTCTCTAGGATGGCTTCTTACAAACGGGTGTGTTTGAGATGCTCTGTCTTACCTTTCAAAGGCAGCAAAATATAGAGGAAAGATGGTCCACTTGAGAGTATTTGTTGAACGCATGAATGACAAAGCTATTTTGCTTTCTGTGCCAGGCTAGATAATGAACCATAACACTACAGTAGTAATATCTGCCCTTTTTAAAATACTATCTGTTCACTGGACACTGGGTTGAGTGCTTTACATATACTTAACATACTTTAAACTCATTTAATTTGAATCACAATGCATGAGGCAGGTGCCGTTATTTAAGATGAGAAAACCTAGATCAAGAAGTAACATATGTATATGTATAACTGATTCACTTTGTTATAAAGCAGAAACTAACACACCATTGTAAAGCAATTATACCCCAATAAAGATGTTAAAAAAAAAGAAAAAAAAGAAGTATCACCAACTCAGCTAGTAAATGGAGGGTTCAAGTTTCATACCAAAGCATTTTGAGCTTCAGAAATCAACCAAAATTACAGTCACATAGCCTTGGGCAAACCATGTAATTTCTCTGCATTTGTTTCTTTAGCTACTATTAAAAACAAAAACAAAAACACAGCCCCTGATGGGGCTGTTGTATTAAACAAGACAATGCATACAGATGCTGACAGCTCTGTATAGCACATAGTAATCTAGTGCTACTGGCTAGTGTGGTGTATGTAGCTTCTCTATTTCGCTGCTTATCTGAAGCTCTGATTTTTCTATAGCATTATGATGTTCCCTTTAATAGATGAATTTGAATCTGATAAGATGACGTGATAACTAAGGCTCTAATCCTGATATGATGGCCCAGACTGGAATACATATGCTATAAGAGTATGTGGTGTACCGGGGGTATAATGGTATGTGTATATACATACGTATATGTGTGTGTGTGTGTGTGTGTGTGTATTGTTGTGGGCACCAAATCACATACTTAAACCATTGTTACTTTGATTTGTTGAATTTTCTCTTAAGTTTCTATTTTATAAGGCTTTTTGGGGAAAAAAATCCTTGATTATCCTGAAAATAGACTGTGATATGATCATCCTTTCAAAATTGATGTATGGGATGTACAAATGGAGTCAGACAAAAGAAATGAGATCACTTCTTTTTAAAATCATTCTACTTTTGTCATCTTTTACACCAGCTATTCTACAGTCCCTATCTGGTTTTGAGGTTAGGCAGAGTCTTCATAGAAGTTGAACCCACCAAACTTGGATCCCTCAGCTTTGCAAAGGTGCATACACATTTCTACTTGTGATGTAATCTATGTATAAATATATTTATAACTTAGATTATGTCACTAATATTTCCTAGTACAGGTTCTGGGCTGACACTTGCCTGAGTTTGAATCTGGCTCCACTACTTATAGGTTGAATGTGGCTCCACCTAAGAGCATGTACTCTTAGGCAAGTTATTTATATTCTCTGCCCTTGACTTGCCCACCTATAGACTGGAGATTAGTCTCCTAAATAATTAAGGTTATTATGAAGATTAGAACTTATGTGCCTGACATGTAACAATCCTCAGTTAATATTAGCTGATATTTATAATTATTATAAAAATCATTATTATCCTTATTCTAATTTTGAGAAAATATGAAGTTTATTGCAAAGAACACAATTCATAGACAAAGAAATCCTATATATAATCTCTGAAGTGTGTGACTATCTCAAAATTATGATTTTCTCATCAATAAAATAAGAATAATTATACTTGTCCTGACTACTCATTGGATTGCTTTGAGAATCTAATGAGATGCCATTGGTGAAGGGGGTATGAAAATTCCCAAGTGCTATGTAAACATAAAGGCATTTCAGTGTTTATCAAAGAATGAGCCTGGAAGAAAGAGAGGAGGAATGTTTCATATGAAGAAGGGACGGTCTACTTTAAGAGAAAGAGAAGGATATTTTCATGAGGTCTTGGATGTAGGGAGGTAGAAATTTGGGACTCATGTTAAAAATGAGAATATCAAAAAACATGAGCAATGAAGTCTTACGGTGTAGTGGTTAAGAGCATGGTCTTTGGAGAAGGACTTTGGGAATCAAAGGAGGATTACCATATTGAGATGGGAGATTTCTGTTTACAACCACTTAGGGAATATAAAATGTTTTTTTATAAGCAAGCATGGTTAAGATAATAAAGATGATTTTAGTGGGGGAGGGTTTCTTATTTTCTATACAGCAGATCTGGAATTTGGTACTTTGGCTGGTACTTTATCTAATCAGATGAAGTATGTCATGTATATTACTATGGAGCTTTCAACTTTCAGAGAGATGTGCAGATCAGCCTGGCATATACTGAAAGCCTTGCGGAAACTGCAGGCATAAAACTTCATATCTGCTTACTGAAAGCAGAAGATATACTTAAGGGAGTGGTGGGTGTGGGGTAGTGGGGAGGGGAGAGAGAGAGAGAAAGAGAGAAAAATAACATCAAAGTTGAATATTTTTTTTTCTAGCAAAAGAGAAAGCAGTATAAAGCAATTTGGGATTGTCACAATCGAGCACACAAAATTAATTTTTTTTCAGAAAGCAATTTTCTATATTGACGGTTTCCATTTTTACTTTTGAAAATTTGTGAGTAAAGGCTGTTCCTTTTAATGTTTCCTGACCGTCCTTCCAAACTTAAAATCTGAGCTGTCAGAAACCATTAATTGCAGCCATATACTGTACTTTGTGATATTTTGCATTTATACTGAGTCTTTCAATCAATAACAGAAATCTATTAGCATGCTTTAAGGATCATTCTTGTATAATAACAAAAGGAAATCATAATTTAAAACTAGGTGGTTTTCCGTATTTTACAGAGTGCACTGGGGAAACCTAATAAATATAAAAGAATGGGATTCCTGGGTATAGGTCTAGGAAGTATGTTGGAATCAGGGAATTATAAAATGTGTTGCTGAAAGGTACCTTCAGTGTTATCCGGGGCAACATCCCCATTTACAGATGAGAAAATGGAGCCACACAGTGGACTGCATCAGTGGTTCTCAAAGTGTGGTTTCTACAGCATCAGTATCACCTAGAAACACATTAGAAATGCTTGTTCTTGGATCCTACACTCTAGACCTACTGAAACCCTGGGGATGCAGCACAGCAATCTGTTTAAGCAGCCCTTCAGCTGACTCTTACGTGCACTGTAGCTTGAGAACCACTGGACTAGATTTTAATTATCCTAACGCCTATCCCAGTATGTTTCCCATTGCAACATGCTGCTTTCTTCGTTTCACTCTATCATTCTTTCTCTTTGAAATTAAGGGGAAGAGGACATTCTAAACTCAACTGTGTACACAAGTACCAAGCACTGTGGGAAAACAGAGAATACTGTTTTGCAATACACATCTTAAGACATCTTTGTGTGACTTGAGAATTTTAGACAAAAGTGGTATTCTTAAGACTTTAACGATGCAGATAATTATCTAATTCCCCTAATTTAAAGAACTCCGCTTCTCCTAGAATCTGTAGGAGGTATTTAGGGCTATTACTCTAGTGTCATACTATTTAGAAAGAGCTCTAACATCTTGATTAAATGAGTCAGCCCTACATCCCTTCACCTGTCTTGCAACCAGATTAATAAACAACAGCAAAGAATGATGAACAGAGCCTTTACATTTTTTCCCCCTACCTTGCAAAATACAGCCTCAACTACACTGTAAACTTATGTATATTGCTCTGAATTCTTAATGCATGTTTTAGAATGCTGAGTCTAGAACAAATAAGAATTCATACATATTGCATTTAATCACTGAAAGGAGATTGACATTATTGAACTCTGAATAATATGTAAATTGTCCTCTTGATTGGCTCAAATTGGTTTACTTAGATTCATTATAATTCCCCCATAAAATAACTGTAATGGTTCTTTCGCAAACAAATCAGGTGCATGTTTTTCATCAGTGGCTGTGAGAAGACTCATTGAGAATCTTCTGTTGGAGACAGAAGCCAATTTTCCATGAAGCTAAGAGAACAAACTCAGAGCTCCTGGTTTGCATAGGCGCTCCCCAAACCCAGTATCTAATTTCGGAATTGTAATTTTGTATTCTTTTACTGAAAGACTGTCCCACGCATTGTATGAGCTTTAGGTCCCACAAAACCTAGATCCTTTTTGGCTGGGGAGCGTTAGGTACTCTGTCAGTGGGCAGAAGCGCTTTACATGTTGAACTGGGTAAAAGCCTTTCCATTTAAGCTCAATGAACACTGAATCAAAATGACTACCCATGTCAGTTTGAAAGCAGATAGAATTTGTGTAAGTGCCTTGACAGTAGCTACTGGCTTTAGATTAGCATTAGGCTGTGTTGTCAGTCACTTCTTTAGCATTTTAGATTTCCTTTCTCTTGAATAGCAATAGACAAGAAGCACTTGGCAGCTTGCTGGGATATTGGGCAGTGGAGTGTGTATTCATACACTTATAAATGCAAGTCTCTAAATGCTTTCAAAGGAAGGGCAACTTTACTTTTGGTCAATTCTGACCCCAGGAATTCAAAAACGCTTCTTAGTTTAAAAATCTGAAGAGAAAACACGTTGATTCATTCCTGAAGTCAATGCCAAATGCTTACTGAATGGGTATGTCTTTGATTTGTTTGTGTGGCTTATATCTCTGATGTCTTGAAATTACAGCATGATTTACATCTTCATTTTAGTGAAAGGATAGCTTTTTCCATCACTGAAGGAGACAAAAAAGTGCTTCAATTGTAAATATGACCCAGTTTAATTAGGGTCAGATGTTATAACTAATGTCAGAATTCCCAGTGGGAGGGCCCAGGATTACTCTGGTCTTTTTCGGTTGGCATTTTAAAAGTTAAAATGTTGCCAGCAATGCTTTTAAATCATTCACTGCTATAGAAGGGGAGTTATAAGCAGAAACAAACCGTGTAGTATCTCTAAATAATAGCAGCAGCAATGGTGACACTCAACATTCTAATAGACTCTGTATGTGTCAGTGTAAGGGCCTTCAGACTCATTTGGTTTATGGCTTTAGACTCATCCCCTCTTCCCTCAGCTTTATTGTTAATGAGTTATCATCTTATCCAAGTTAATTAATCTCTCCGGGCCTCAATTTCTTTGTGTGTTCAACTTGTAGGATGGTGCCTGGTACATAGCCAATAATAAATATTAAAAGTATACCAAACAGACTTTATAGCGTTCTCAGTGAAGAAATCTGAAGCTCATTTTGAGCACTTTTTTTTTTTTTTTTT
>NW_020173201.1:3037877-3040370 GCF_003031525.2 Neophocaena asiaeorientalis asiaeorientalis
ATTTTGTTTTTTTTTTTTTTTTTTTTTTTTTGCGGTAAGCGGGCCTCTTACTGTTGTGGCCTCTCCCGTTGCGGAGCACAGGCTCCGGACGCGCAGGCTCAGCGGCCATGGCTCACGGGCCCAGCCGCTCCGCGGCACGTGGGATCTTCCCGGACCGGGGCACGAACCTGTGTCCCCTGCATCGGCAGGCGGACTCTCAACCACTGCACCACCAGGGAAGCCCCTGAAGCTCATTTTGGATGCATGAGATCACATGGGCGGGCGCGGGGTGGAGTGGGGGGATCTAGGTTGAAAACGAACGTGCCTCTCTTGCCTATTCTTGTCTACATTTGGGCAACCAAAGAATAAAGATTAGTGCTACAGGGAATTGACTTTATGAGGGGAGTAAATGGTGAGGTCAGGAGGGACAACTAACCGCCATACTCTTTCTCTGATTTCTTGGTAACATTGCGGATGCTATAGTCACTGCCAAGGACTACGTTGTATTCTGTCTTGACGCTTTAGTTTAGAAGATGGTGGGGACTTCCCTGGCTGTCCAGTGGTTAAAACTACATGCTTCCAGTATAGGAGGCAGGAGTGCCATCCCTGATCGGGGAACTAAGATCCCACATGATGCAGCCAAAAATAAAGCTGGTGCCTCCTTGCCTTTCCTGACATTCATGGCTATGAGTGACAGCAGTGGATCCTCAAAGGAGTACTGTATACAGTGACACGTGCAATACTGAGAAAGTAAGCTGAATTCCAGAAGTTTATTAAAATATTTTTTAAAAAAAGAACTTTTGCAGAGTGTCCAGTGATTGTGGAACCAACAAAAATGTTTGCTTTTTATCAAAGTGACAAGAGGAACACAATTTAAAGTACTGTACTTCTCCTGGCCTTCTCTCTGCATTTTTATTTACCCTCATTCACTTTGCAGTTAGCCTTTTGGTTAGGTCTCTTCAGCAAGTAATAGTCTAGCATAAGGTCCAAATAAGATCAACACTACACAAGGGCAGAGTCAACAATCTGTAGTGTGATCTGTGGCTCTGCTAATGTTTTGCTATTGTTTGTAATTGCCCAATAGCTTGTTACAATAAATGATATCGTTACCATAGGGATCACTACTTGGACTGAGATATTCTTTCCAGACTACCACAGAAAACTATTTTATATTTGTCCTGGGTGGTCTAACTTTAACTTGGTCAATGGGAAGATCTGAATTCTTTTTTTTCCGGAGATGTATATAACTCATTGGAATTAGTCCCATTTATCCTTGGCTATCCGGAAAACTCTGGTAAAGTGAATATATCAAAACTATATTGGATTATAATCAGCAAGCACGTTCACATGTGTGTAACTCTTCACTTTTCCTATGTGAGGCCACCTAGGGCTGCATAATTCTCAACCCAGGACTGTTCAACTCCTAAGGAGCTGTACAACTTCAAAAGTGGAGGAATTTCACAGACCAATAATATATCAGTTCTAATATACTAACACTAGTCAAAAAAATAATGTTTAAACAGATATGTTGAAATTTTAGAGGGTCAATTATGCAAATAATCTAATTTTTCATTAAAATTGTGTGCAAGTAAAACAATTTAAAGATAGATTATATTAAAATAGTAGATTCCATCATTATGAAAATAATATAATAAAGAAGAATATAAACATAAAAAATATATATTTATTTAGGTGTTGCTATGTGCCTGGTGTTCAGCTAAAATTTTACATCATGATGTGTAGGTGTTGCTATTTCCATATCACTGAAAAGAAAATAGTAGCCTCAAGAGGCTAAGTAACTTGCTCGTAGTCAAAACTTTTTTAAGTAGTGAAGTTGAAATTTGAACTTAGGCACTGAAATTTGAACTTAGGCCCTGAAATTTGAACTTCAGAACTGTAATTCTCAATCACTATACTTTGTAAATTCATCCTAAATTCATAACTTCCTGTAAACAGCCTTCAAGACATTATGAATATCTGCGCGCATGTACATATATATTGGTACAAAATTTTATGTAAATGAGATCTTAATGTAGGTTGTTATGTAAACTACCTTTTGTTCAACAATGTGTCGTGGGCCTCTTCCTGTATAAAAAAAGGATAGAGGTACATAATTTTAAGGGCTAGATAATACTACAATTCTATATTCAAAAAATAGAAGGGTCCTATGATGAATATGTGTTATATCCTCTTTTATAGGTAGATATAAATGCTCTAGAACATCCTTTTCCACATCCCTTTATATACTGATGAGATATTTTTTAAGGGTCAATCCTAATAGGAGGATTTCTGGAGCAAAAGCTATATGTATTTTATATTTTGGTGCATATTTCTAGCAATCAAACAGAAAGGTTGAGCAAATTTATCTTCCCACCAATGATATGGAAGCAATATCCCACTCCTAAATGTTCTTTCAAAATTAAGTTATATCAATATTTTTTTTTTTTTTTTTTTTTTTTTTTTTTTTTTTTTTTTTTTTTGTGGGGCGGGGGCTTTTTTTTTTTTGGGTCCCCC
>NW_020173201.1:3040416-3076644 GCF_003031525.2 Neophocaena asiaeorientalis asiaeorientalis
TTTTTTGCGGTACGCGGGCTTCTCTCTGTTGTGGCCTCTCCCTTTGCGGAGCACAGGCTCCGGACGCGCAGGCTCAGCGGCCATGGCTCACGGGCGCAGCCGCTCCGCGGCATGTGGGATCTTCCCGGACCGGGGCACGAACCCACGTCCCCTGCATCGGCAGGCGGACTCTCAACCACTGTGCCACCAGGGAAGCCCTATATCAATATTTTTTAAACTTGGCCAATATGATTGGGATTGCTGAGGTTAGAGTTATTTTCATATTTATTGTCATTTGTGTCTGGGGAATTGATAAATTTATATTTTTAAGCAGATTCATGATCAGAATAAATGGTTTTATAAACTTTTGGAATCCTATGGTATTAGCAAATTTTATAATACCTTTCTTTTACATTTACATTGCTCACTTTAAAATCCAATGCCTTTTAAAAAAATAGAAATATCATACTTGAATCCTGTAAAGTTTGCTCCCAAAACCAAATTTAAGATAATCTCTTAAAGTTTCCAAGATGGCATTAAAATGTTATAGGACTATATGGTTTTACACTGCTGTAAAATTCACATTATCAAAAATCCTTTCCTGGAAGATTTTTTAATATAATATAAATTGTTTCCTGTATTTTGCAGATTGTTTCCCATAAAATAATAAATGCCAAATGTGTTAGTAGTGTACTCTTTCTTTCGTTATATGCATCAATTTGTAGACCTAAGTGACTAAGAAACAAAACAAAGCAAAACTTTTCCCATGTGATATTATCCTTAAAAGCAATACCTTGCTAGTGTTTCTAGTTAAATCACCTACATTATTTTATCATTCTTAAATAGCACTAATTTTGTTTGGTCTTCCTGCAATTATGTGTATTTTGTGTGTGTGTGTGTGCATGCACGTGCACATATGTGATGGAAACCGTTAAGTGTGATACTCTATTGAAATGCTGACAGGTAAAAGGAAATAAGCATATTATTGAAATTTCATCATGATGGAGGATATAGATAAGTAGTTTTGAATTTTTCCATTTCTATCACTCTTACCACTTATGAATTGATTTTGTGAGTCTGTCAGGTTTTATGAAACAAGATATTTAGCACAGTAAACCATCCTATAAACAAAAATATCCAAAACCTGACATAATGGAGTTTGTTTCTTTTAGTTTTGATTACTTGTGTTTCTTCTGGTTCCGTATGTTGTTCTCATTTGCCTAGTCTACATTTTATTTTTGCTTTGTTGCTTAGTTCCTTTCCTGTGTATTTCCATGCTTCCTGGGATATCTTTCAATATATTCAATTGACATCCAGATTTTTCTACCTTGGTTTGTTAATGGAGATACGAAATCACTTGGAAATATTTTCTGTGACAGGCCACACTGAAATGGGCAGATTTGGTATATATCTTAGGAGTCTTCTATCAGTTTCATCTTCAAGATATAAAAGTAGTCCAGAGGCTTATAATTTATAATCTGTAGAAAGTTGTTAAAACAGTGACACAGTATCCTTCATCCATATTCTCGTCTCTAGATGTTTCTATCAAATTTCATGTAGATCCTAATAGATAAATTCAAGCATAATTCAATTAGATTATTGGTAAGTGTCAATGCTACAGTAATCGCTTTTTCTACTTCTTTACTCTGCAGTCTTACCTTCAACTGACCAGGTTAGTAATCTGAATTTTTTAATGTGGTCATTGGTTTCAGAAACTCTGTTTTTACGCTTAGGAATTCACACTTAAAATTCTTTCTGGAGATCGTGATAATCATTTGTCTTTGCCATTTTCTGTTTTTAAAGATATTCTTTTCTCCAACCCTCATCTTTTTACAGCTTCAAATTTTCTCAGGGAATTCCCTGGAGGTCCAGTGGTTAGGACTCTGCGCTTCCACTGCAGAGGGTATGGGTTCGATCCCTGGGTGGGGAACTAAGATTCTGCATGCCGCACGACGGGGCCAAAAAAAAAAAAAAAAAAAAAATTTTTTTTTCTTTTCTCAAACATGACCGAATTTTTGTAGTAAGTGCAGAAGTATAGAGAAGCAGCCTAGAGTGGGTTAATCCCTCCTGTTGGGCAGTGATGAGAGAGTAACATCAAGTCTGGCTTCTTATAGAGCCAAGAACTTCAGGATTAGAGCAACAGAGAGAAGGTTGATTTTTTCAAATAAATAGACCACTTAATTAAACCATACTGTCAGCAATAAATGTTCTATTTATCTAT
The DNA here is from genome assembly GCF_003031525.2 of Neophocaena asiaeorientalis asiaeorientalis. NCBI lineage: Eukaryota > Metazoa > Chordata > Mammalia > Artiodactyla > Phocoenidae > Neophocaena > Neophocaena asiaeorientalis. The sequence goes on from NW_020173201.1 coordinate 3,042,617, forward strand.
CCTTTAATGTCTTTTAATGACTGCCTTGGTATGAACTATTAATGTTAAAATCTTCAATAGAGTCTATTAGAAGACAATGTTAGTGTTGTTCCTATTAGTTCTGTATGCGAGCTGATGTTAGCAATAGTGATATTTATTTCTACTTTTTATTTGGATTCTTTGAAATTATGCTTTAGTTAAATTGTGACTAACCACAGACCATTTACCATATTTAACTCAGTTTTGTGTTGAGACTTTGTATTAATTTTGCCCATGTGTTACCATTTAGCTATTTCTCTAGAAGAGTTTGGGATAAGTTCAATTGACTTTTTTCCATACTAGATCTCTTAGGGATAGTTTTGCAGAATGCACATATACTTAATGTAATGCACATAGATAAGGTAAAGTAGGATGTCTTTTTCAGCCTATGTATAAACTATTCTTTCTGATTATATAAACATTAACATAAATGTTACTTCGTCATTGATTTTTGTGATACTGTTACAGTAAGAAGAATAAAATTTCAGAAAGAATAACATACTACTACAATACCTAAAAAAGAACACATCTGTTGAAAAAATGTTATGTCTTAATTATATTCATTGATTTTTATTTGTAATGCTACTAGATCTGGAATGTAAAGTCACAAATGGGAGAGAAAGTCACCATAGCATTTTGATTAGATTTCATTAATAGTATGAAATTATGAAAATATTATAGTCTATTAGCCATACCAGGAAATTTGCCTGTTGTTAACTGCTTCAAGAGTAGAAACTTGCTAACACGTGGTACTATTTGACTTTGTTGACAATATGATGAGTTTGAAATGGTATCACTCTATGCTTTTAATTTGCATGTTTCTGAATTTAAAATCCAAATTTTATTTTTTTTGTTTTAAAATTTTTACAAACATTAGGTTTTTATACCATTCCTCATCCTTGAAAATGCCTTTTTATTATTTTTTTTTTTGCGGTACGCGGGCCTCTCACTGTTGTGGCCTCTCCCGCTGCGGAGCACAGGCTCCAGACGCGCAGGCTCAGCGGCCATGGCTCACGGGCCCAGCCGCTCCGCGGCACGTTGGATCTTCCCGGACAGGGGCACGAACCCGTGTCCCCTGCATCGGCAGGCGGACTCTCAACCACTGAGCCACCAGGGAAGCCAAAAATGCCATTTTTATAGAAGAGAATTAAACTTTTGTCCAACACTTACCTACATTATTTTAATATATTTAAACAACATTTTTTTCTTTCATAAGAAAAAAGAAAAGATTAATTTTAGGGCTCAGTATTTCCCTTTAAGCATAGGCAGTTATAGTTTCTTTACATATTTTAAGACTATGCTTTTTCTAAATTACCTCACTGTAAACAGAAGGATTCATGTATTTGGCTTTTTAAAATTTTTGCATTTAAAGAGATGCATCACCGAGTAAAATGAAAGGATTAGATCATCATCTGCTTAACACGAAGGGCAGAGTGTCTTACTTCTTTAGTATTTCATACTGTATCTGTTTCATTTTACACCCCCCCGATTAAGAAATACATACATATTTCAGAAGAATAAGCTAGTCTTACCTTTGAAATCGCCCACAAAATCACTGTGTTTAGAATTTGGAACGCATATTTCCCAAGAAGCAGTACTCTGAAATGTAGAGATTTAAGTAGTGATTAAGTGTTCAGAAAAGTTCTTACGTGAATGCAACTGAAAAATGAATTGGGTTGGCTGGAAAAATCTGATCACTAGTCTATAATCTCCTTTTCTCTGAGAAAATGCGTTCCATACCCCTTTCTTGCTATAAGGACCCTCAAGAGAGTTCACCTGTGACCTCTGTAGTGGTGACCAGCTGCTTGTAAATATGAGTGAGCCGTAGACAAAGAAGGCCCCATGGGTAATTTGCTGGGAATTCCCTGGGATCTTACCATTTTTAGTTCATAAAATTAGAAATCTGAACACTTTCCCATTTAGTTTTGAGGTTATTTGCATAAAGTTAATTAGGATCACACCTTTTAGTTTTTGCATATTTTGACCCCATTTCCACCTGTAATGTAATTATGTAGCTGGCAAGATTTGTGTTCAGTTGAAGATATAGTTGCTTTTCAGTTTACATAGTGGTATATCCAATTGTCACATGCAAACTATTTTTATAGATAAAATTATGTTTCTATATAGGGGAGTACATCGATGATATCTCAGCTGTGAGCATTTTGTAATTTGAACATATGTAAATTCAGGTTTTCATTCTTTCAAATATGAGTGTAAAGAGGGCCAGAAGAATAGAATAGTAAAAAAAGGCATAGACTTTAAAATCAGACAGAGTTCATTCAAATTCCAGCTCAAAGTTATGAATGTGGTCAAATTTCTTAACTTTTCCGAGCCTTGATTCTTTATCTATGAAATACTAGTAATACTTCAAAGGAGTATTTACCATGTCAATCTTGAACTCTCCTCTTTAACCTCTCTCTTCATCTGTCACCATCCCATTAAATGGAAGCATAATCTGCTCTATTGTTCGGACCAAAACCACAGAATCATCCTTGATTCCTCGTTTTTTCTCTCAACACAGGAAACCCCGTCTACCAAATATAACCTCAACGCATTCACTTTTCTCTGTCTACACTTGGACGTTCTATCCAAACTACCATCTTCTGTACCTACACTGCTGACTAGTGCTCCCTCAATTCTGTCTTCACGTAGTAGTTGGAGAAATCTTTTTTAAATAACATTAATCAGGTACTACAGTCCTTAATCCCTGTTTAAAGCCCTTTTAGTCATTTCATTCAGACTGAAATCCCTGCAGTGACCGCATGAGTTTCAGTGTTATCTGTCCCTCCCCACCACTTAATGCTCCATTATTCTACTCCTCCCCTTCCTTATTCTTGTTTTTGTTCCTTGCCTCAAGGCTTTTGCAGAAAATATTTTCACCACCTGGAATGGTCTTTCTTGGTCTTCTCATGGTTAGCTTCTCAGTGTTCATTTCTGAGTTTAATTATCTTGGCTTCAAAGAGGTTTTCCTTGGGCTTCCCTGGTGGCGCAGTGGTTGAGAGTCCGCCTGCCGATGCAGGGGACACGGGTTCGTGCCCCGGTCCAGGAAGATCCCACGTGCTGCGGAGTGGCTGGGCCCGTGAGCCATGGCCGCTGAGCCTGCGCGTCCGGAGCCTGCGCGTTCGGAGCCTGTGCTCCGCAACGGGAGAGGCCGCAACAGTGAGAGGCCCGCGTACCGCAAAAAAAAGAAAAAGAGGTCTTCCTTAACCATCCTATATAAAGTACACTTGGCCCTAACAAAGTTACTCTTTAACATATCATCCTCTCTCACTTTCCTTGTAGCACTTATTAAGAAAATTATTAATTGTCAATTTCAACCAGCATCACCAGTTACCGATTGAATCGGGCCCTGCTACTCGCCACTTACAAAATCAATTACATACTCACCAATAGTAGGAGAAAAAAGTGCCTTTCACCAGAATGCCGGCAATCTGAGGAGATGGTGGACTCAGCGTTCCCCAAAAACCACCGCCAAAGATTCTGCTTGACCATGAAAGTGTTAAAGGGAAACAGAGGAGTAATCTCAGTTAATCACTGAGATAGGGGGTCAGAGTCGTCACCATCCCCCACCTGCGTGCAGGCTCCCAGACTCCTTGTGATCTTCCTCCAGATATTATCTCGTTCACACAGTTTGGTCAGTTTGTTTGGGAGATTACTGAAGGGGAAGCTAGGGAAGAGATCTGGTCATCTGCGAATTACTTATTCTTCATTTCTACTTCTTTGATCTATGGAAAGAACGGACAAGTTAGGCAAGGTATTGTGTGATCAAAAGATTTGAAAGGTGTGCTGGGGCTGGAGATGAGTAGAGCATGGGGGTGTCTGGTTTAAAAGTTAGTTGCAACATAGCTTTGCTAAAGGGACAAAGAAAGGGACTTTCTGCTGCGGGCGGTTTCCCACAAGGAGCTGCTTATACACCTGCCCAGTAAAAATGAGAAAATAAGTACCATGAAGGCAGGGATTTAGTCAGTCTTATTCATGCTATATCTGCAACACCTGGAACAGTCCTTGGCAACTATTAGGTGCTCACTATGTAATTGTGAAAATCACTGATGGCTGCTGCTAGTAATTTTCCATAAATATATAGGTGTGTGTGTGTGTGTGTGCACTCTTGAGCAACTGTGCTAATTGTTATGGAGAATACAAAGTTGATCAGACAGTGATAATCTTCTGGCACAAAAGTGGGGCTAAAATGTGTACTCCAAATAAACTTACAAGGAGAAGATAAAACAGGGTAAGGGATAGGGCTTCCGTGGTGGCGCAGTGGTTGAGCGTCTGCCTGCTGATGCAGGGGACATGGGTTCGTGTCCCGGTCCCGGAAGATCCCACATGCCGCAGAGTGGCTGGGCCCTGTGGAGCCATGGCCGCTGAGCCTGCGCATTCAGAACCTGTGCCCTGCAACGGTAGCGGCCACAACAGTGAGAAAACAGGGTGGGGGATAATAAAACTGTTTTTTCTTTAAGTGGAATATACTACACAGAGTATGCCATTTACCCTGGTCTTCAATGGCATAAAATTTCATGAGCAATGGTCAAGTTAATTTTGAAGCAATTACTGGAACAGTGCTAATTGAGGCAGAAAATAGTTTTAATGTGAGTAGGCTGAATTATTCCTCAGGTGCCCTTAAGATTTGCATATAATACTATAATGGAGCATAGGTAAAGTCAGTTTTGCAGTGAAACTTTCATGTTTTATAGAATTAATTCACAATATTTAAAAGTGTGGCATATTGTATAACATTTACGGAAACTTCCTCACTCTCTGTTTGCGATGAGAATTCTGTTGAAAGCTTTGCAGATCTCTTGATGGGATATAAATGATATTTGGAATAAGAACTGAAATTCCATGGAGCATGTGTCCCTCACTCTAGCACTTAATCAGACATTTGTAGTCAAATTACTTTCATTTCCTTTTTTTCCCACTCTGAAGTAACATTTTCCAGGTGTTTTGGAGAATTAATTAGTTTCCATTAATTTATTTTCATTATGGCTTTAATAACTCTACGGAATCTCAGAGTAACTCATAATGGTGTGGACCTTGTTTGCCAAATGCAATAAATATCCTTTGTTTGAATGGAATTCTTCTGTTGATGTCAGTCAATTAACTAAAGCTGTTTTTAAATGCCTACCTTATAAGCTACTTTGTGCCCAGAGCACTGTAGGGACTCCAGGAGTAGACAACTAGGTTACTACATTAAACAACTTTACAATATAGTTTGGTAGAAAAGACTAACTATAAGACCATCTAAAATGAATGCAAAATATAATTAATCTTCCACAATATGTAGTATGAATAATATGTGATAGGAAATGTCTTAGGGCAATTGATGAAGTTCAACAGCGTTCCATTTTCATTGTCCCATAGTCTCCAGTCCCATAGAATTTACTTACATGTTTATCATCATACCAGAAAGTCTACTCTTGGTTATTTTGTCCCCAAGTCTGAATACTCCTTAGTCTTAAAGACATTCTATTAAACCATAATAGGCAACACTCAACAAAGTCAACATCTATGGAGTGTCTAGGGGAAAGGGAAGAGGACAGACTGAAGGAATAAGGGAACAAATAGCTAAGGAGCACTTAATGAATTTCAGTTATATATGTCCATATGTTTTCTCACTTAATCCTAGTAATTATCTTGCAAAATAGATATTGTTTTGCACATTTCACAGTTGAAGAAACAGGCTCAGAGACAGAACTTGCGCCAGATAGCTCAGCTAGTAAGTAACACAGACAGAACGTAGGTTCCTCTTTCCAAAGCTACGCTCTTTCTGCAGCATCATTTAACCTACTGGATTAAAAAAAAAAATCTATAATAGAAGTATAATACAAAAAGAGGTTATTCTAGGTGTTTAGGGATGATTGGATTCATTTCAATTACTTAGTTTCCCTTTTTTTTTTTTTTTTCTGTACGCGGGCCTCTCACTGTTGTGGCCTCTCCCATGGTGGAGCACAGGTTCCGGACGCGCAGGCTCAGCGGCCATGGCTCACGGGCCCAGCCGCTCCGCGGCATGTGGGATCCGCCCAGACCGGGACACGAACCTGTGTCCCCTGCATCGGCAGGCGGACTCCCAACCATTGCGCCACCAGGGAAGCCCCAATTAATTGTCTTTATTGTGTGATTTACCTGCAGTGAGCCTAAGAATAACACACAGTAGAATGGGTCTTTATAACCAAGTACATTATAGAATGAAATAATCAAATCTCCATTTGATGAGACTCATTTTTCTGTCTTCAGGAAGTTCTCAAACTAAGGTGGATACAGCTAAACATCAACAATTATAAAACAAAAAGCGTTAACAGTGAAATTCAAGAGATGAACCTTTTTCTTCATGACTATTCTCTCCTTCATTATCACTTAAATTCTTTCTCTAAAGAGTGGTTTGTTAAGGAAAATAAATTTGGGAGGATTAAAATATGATCATGCTCTTTTGCACAATTTATAAAAGAATAATATTTAAAAGGCTAATTCTGGCTGTTAAAATATTTTGGTGAAGTTATACAGTACTCCATTTAGATTCTGTTTCTTATGTGGATCTAATTTGCATGTTGCATTTACTAAAGGACTACCAGTTTGGTTCCTTGCTTCATCTTTTCAAAACTAAAGTAATAGTTTTAGTTTTAATATTTCCTACAAATGGCTTAAGGTTATTTAAGGAAGCTTCATAATATCTGTATTATGTACATACCCATTTTCTGAGAATTCCTCTGTAGTCCTTTACTTGCATATGTCAGGAAATATATAGGAAGAGTCTGGAGAGGAAAAAAAACGAGAATGCAATTTTTTTTTTAGTGAGAAATTGATTAATGCTGTGATCATCTGTGATCTACCTCTGCAACTATCCAGTATGGTAGCCACCAGACACCTGTAGCTACTGAGCACTTACAGTATGGCTAGTCCCAATTGAGATGTGCTGAAAGTGTAAAATATACGCCAGGCTTTAAAGACTTAGAACCTATATATATATATATATACACACACACACACACATATGTGTGTGTGTGTATCTGTGTACACACACATACACAGAGAGAGAGAGTGTGCATACAAGCATCTCATGAATATTTTTATATTGATTACATGTTTAAATAATATTTTCGACAAATTGGATTAAAATATATATTAAAGTTAATTTCATCTATTTCATTTGACTTTTCTACGGCTGCTAGAAAATTTTAAATTACATATATGGTTCAAATTATATTTCTACTGAACAGAAGTTATCTAAAGGGGCAAATCGTCATAGACATCCCTTCCATACCTTGATACTGATTCTTATTGCCTATAACTTTGGAATTCAAGCCCATGGCGTGGAAAGCATACCGAGTGAGGTATCTATGGCCAAGTCATCTCAACTCATGTATCACGTTTACTATTTACCTGTCATCCATCAGGAAGTGCAGAGGTGAAAAAGATGGAGCTTTTGCTGTCCATCTGGATGCCTGGGTAAGACAAGCATCCACTCAACAGTAATTCAAGGCATGATAAGCAAGGAGCCCTAAAAGACTGGTAAAGTGCCTGTGGCTGCAAGAAAGCAAAAACAAAAAAACTCATTTAAGTGTTTAAGGAGAAAGAATTTGGTTAGAGATTGTCCACTGGAAAAAATGCATAACCTAAAGTTTGCGAATTATGCTTTATTCGGTGGACATGCTGAGGACTTAAGCCTGGAAGACAGCCTCTCATATAGGGACTATTCCAAAGAGGTAAGGGAGGAGCCAGGATATATAGGAGTTTTTGCAAAAACAAAAGAAAAATCAAAACAACAAAATAAAGTAGTCAAAAAATCAAAAGATTACTGTTAATTAAAGAAAAAAACAGACATCTCAAGTTAATGAGTTTAGTATTTTTCTTTGTATGGGAAAGTGCAGGAGTCTGGGCTCTCTGAAATCATTCCTTTGATGTGCACCTTAACTATAAGGGGCCAGTATCCTGTTCTTTTTTTTCTGCATCCTGAATCCCCTCAGGGTGCACAGCTGGGGGCAGCTGCAGTAGCGGTTGGCTGATGGCCACAACATCCTTTGTTTACTGATATGGCAGGTGGCTTTCTTCCTCCACAAGGTAGAGGACCAGTCTATCCAGAGGGAATAGCATAAGCAAACCTGAACAGTGGAAAAGGAAAAGACATGCCAATAAGAGTGAGTAATCCATTTGACCCAGAATAGAGAAATAGAAAACAAGTTAAAAAAAAAAAGTGATGCTTGAATCGTGGAAGCCTTGAGTGCTAAGGTGGCAAAGCGTTTGTCTTTAATGTGTTAGGCTAGACTCCGGGGACCCACTGAAGGTGTATAGGCATAACAAAACTATAGTTTTGAAGAGTGAACATAAAACAATGGCATTTGGATTCAAATTGGAAAAATTTAATTAGGACACTACTGTAGCCTTTCAGGCAAAAGGTAATGAGGACTCACAGTAACATGACGGAATGAAGATAGAAGGAAGAAATGGACATCAAAGATATTCCTGAGGTATTTCATTATCTTGAGGCCTAAATGGACACATTCTATAATCGCACTTCATCCTGTGTGTGTTCGCGCATACACGTGCGTGCGTGTGTGTGTGTGTACTGGGAAAAGGAGTAAGATAAGTGTGTACAAAGAGTCTACAAAGTCTACAAAGACATGGGTTTTAACTTTAACATAGATCACAAAAGTGCACTCATTTATGCATTTATGATGATAACCACCATAGTTCATCTAATTGCTATAGGAAAAGTCTGTACCTCATCTTCCACATGAGAACATAATGGCTGTCCCAAGGGAGATAGGAAATTTTGTCTTGGACTCTTTTTTTTTTTTTGGCTGCGTTGGGTCTTTGTTGCTGCACAGGCTTTCTCTAGTTGTGGCGAGTGGGGGCTACTCTTTGTTGCGGTGCGCGGGCTTCTCATTGCGGTGGCTTCTCTTGTTGCGGAGCACGGGCTCTAGGCACGCGGGCTTCAGTAGTTGTGGCTCGCAGGCTCTAGAGCGCAGGCTCAGTAGTTGTGGCGCACAGGCTTAGCTGTTCCGCGGCATGTGGGGTCTTCCCAGACCAGGGCTGGGACCCGTGTCCCCTGCATTAGCAGGTGGATTCTTAACCACTGCGTGTCTTGGGCTCTTTTGACTGTAGCAGAGAAAGGGACAAGGTAGATATGAGAATCTGCCCATGTGACAGGACAAAATATGATAGTTGTCATGTGGAGGCAAGGCAAAGAGAGCAAAAATGTCCTGGGAATCTGTTCTCAGCCTTTGGGTCTAGATAAGCAACTGTTGGATTGAAAACTTGCTCTTTGTTTCTTTATAAACTGGTCTGAGATCGTGTGTGTGTGTGTGTGTGTGTGTGTGTGTGTGTGTGTGCGCGCACGTGTGTGTGTGTTTATCCCCTGCAATGACAGAGTTTTCTTTTTGTTCTCCCTTCATGTTTAAGGAAGCTTTCTTCAAGTGTTAGCTTTCTTCAGCTATGCTAAAGCCCTTCAAGAAAAGTGGTTCTATACATGCTTAGTTTACAGTTGTAAATTGGCATAAATAAATTTCTTTTTTTTTTTAATATCTATCTATTTATCGGCTGTGTCGGGTCCTAGTTGCGGCTTGCAGGATCTTTTGTTGCAGTGCGCAGGCTTCTCTCTAGTTGTGACGTGCGGGCTCCAGAGCACATGAGCTCTGTAGTTGCGGCACGCAGGCTCTCTAGGTGTGGCGCATGGGCTTAGTTGCCTCGCGGCATGTGGCATCTTAGTTCCCTGACCAGGGATCGAACCGGTGTCTCCTGCATTGCAAGATGGATTCTTAACCACTGGACCACAAGGGAAGTCCCATGGCTTAAATAAATTTCTGTTTAAAAATTTCTGAGGGACTTCCCTGGTGGCACAGTGGCACTCCACGCTCCTAATGCAGTGGGCCCAGGTTCGATCCCTGGCCAGGGAACTAGATCCCACATGCATGCTGCAACTAACAGTTCACATCCCACAACTAAGGAGCCCACATGCAGCAACTAAGACCCAGAACAACCAAATAGATAAAGAAATATTTTTTTAAAAAAAGATTAAAAAAAAAGTTCTGAGCACAAGTTTACAAAGAAAATAATTTTCCTATTGATAACAGATAGTATTTGTATCATTTTTCATTGTCTGATACCCAAATTATGTTCATATTCTCCAACTAATTTAAATATTAGTAACAAAGTAGAGATAGTTGATGATACATGTTCCTAATCTTAAGGGAATTCAATGAATTTATTTAAATTTCTAGCAGTTGTTTCAGGCATGAAAAAAAAAGTATGTACCTGTATCCCCTTTTTCTTGACCTATATCAGTATTCCTGTCCTAAGGTAGACTAAATATTTCTCAAGAGAAATATAGCTTTTTAGGTGTGGCATGTTTTATAAATACGAATATGAGAGTAAACTCTGATTCAGTCATAAACACTACTCAAGCATCACTAAAAAGGGTCTCATTTTGTTCTTCAATACTGTTTTTGAGTCTTTGTCTATGAACAGTTTGCTTGCACAGGCCTCATTTTTCCTTCTGAGAAATGTAAGAGCTGGCTGCTTCTCGTCAGAACATTTCTGTAATTTAAATCCATTTCTCCCAGGTATAAAGACCCCGAGCTTTATTTCCAGAAGGAAAAATAAAGAATCCAACTGCAGAAAGGGAACTTTCCCAAAGCAAAGCTATAATGAATAGTAGCAGTTTGAGTCTTCCTTAAGGTGTATTTACCTAGTTTGTGAGAAATAGATGACCCATTTCAAACACTGAATCCTCATTCTATGTCAAGATTTTAGCTCTTTACCCAAAACCAAGTACACATAATAGTGAGTCCATAGGCAGTCTGTATTTCTAAGTAATTCTTGCCTTACGTTGAAAGATAAGGTAGAGAAGCTTTGGAGCAGCTTCCCTGACATTAATATTAATATATTAATATAAAAAAATTCATAGTACTTGTATATGTTGCTTTAGTATAAGATAATATACAATTTATGGGCTTCCCTGGTGGTGCAGTGGTTGAGGGTCCGCCTGCCGATGCAGGGGACGCGGGTTCGTGCCCCGGTCCGGGAGGATCCCACATGCCGCGGAGCGGCTGGGCCCATGAGCCGTGGCCGCTGAGCCTGTGCGTCCAGAGCCTGTGCTCCGCAACAGGAGAGGCCACAGCAGTGAGAGGCCCGCGTACCGCAAAAATAATAATAATAATATACAATTTAGGGTAGTAAGCTTACTCTCACATAGTAGATTTACAAATACATGGCTTGCTTTTTATTTATAGCAATCAGTTGGCATTATGGTACAAGAGAAATGACTTTGAAGTAAATGGGATCTACTAATCCTGGCTCCAGAAACTCTGGTTTTGATCTGGACAAATTTCAGAACGTCTCTGAGCCTCAGTCTTCTCATTTGAAAGAGGAAGTGATGATACATTCTACTTCAGAGAATGGTTTTTGAGGATTGCTTGTGAGACCAGAGACTTAAGAAACCAAGAGAGTAACTCATAAACTGTTAGTACCTTTAGCGTGTTACCCTAACTATATAAAATATATCTGGATTAAAACAGACCCAGAACATTTGCTTTAATTATTCCCTTGTATATGATTGTTGTACTGTCATAATTTGCCCCAGGTGACTGTCACTAGGAAGTCAAAGACAGAATGATTCAGCGATGCTGACTGGATTAAGTGTAAAGTACATTGGCCTATCCTGGAGGGACTATTTCGTGACAGACTTATCAGTGACAAGGACATGTTCATTCATTCAACCAGTAAACATCTTTTGACTCCTAACGTGCACCAGCCGTTACTCTAGGCATTGCATATACAGTGTACATTTTTCTTAGCGTCATACTTTGGTTTTGGTGCATCTTGGAAAACACTTTTGTCCACACCTTTGACCTAATCCTCTCAATTTCATCTCTCCCTCTGGGTCAAAGCATCTTGAACCTTTCATTCAAGAACAAAGATTTGGAAATTTAAATACAAGAATCACTTGCAGTTTAAAACTATTTCCTGAGCACTAGCCCTAGTGACAATAGATTAGGTTCTGAGGAGGGACCAGGGATAAGCCTCATAATCACATGCTCAGAAGATTCTGATCAAAAAGCTAGTCTATATCTGTATACCTTGGTTTTACTCGAGATGTTTATATCCTAAGTAAACTACAACTAAGCTAAACAAACAAGACTTGAACCTTAGTCAAGAGGTTAAGAAGTCTATAACATTGATAATAATCATCTTTTGACAGTAGCCCAAGAATATACAGTTACTTTGTTTTTGATGATACTGTGAATATTTTAAAGGTACAAAATCTTTTGAATAAATTCTAAATTAAATTTTTATGTAAGTGGTTTTTGGTCTTGGTTGGGTATATAAGGTATGAACAATATGAGTACATCTAGATGAGCTGTTGTTTTGTCTCAGAACCAGTCCTGTCATTAGACAGGCTAGAGAGGAATGATCATGATTTTGTGTGTGTGTGTGAGTTGCTAACTGGATATTCATGAACTAGTGTGCCCTAGCAACTAGTCAGTTGCTAGGTTAACACAACCAGTCAGTTGTGTTAACCAGCTGCTATGTACTTACTTACCACTTTGCTAGCTACTGCTGGTGAAGGCTACAAGAGAAACAAGATCAAAAAAAAAAAGAGAAAGGTCTCCTGTGAGTCAGCTTTCATAACAAAAGGTTTGAGTAACCTGGGGGAAAAGAGATTATGTTGCAGTCTCTAAGGAAAAGGATAATACAACCCTTTATTCTGTGTGATTTACAGTGTAAAACAGACATTTACCAGACCAGGCCCCCTGCCTTTTCTTTTCCCTTTGGAGACACTATTGTACATTCAAGTGCAAAACTTGTAAGGGAGTCGAAAAATCAAAATGAAGTTTAAATGGTAAAAGGCAAAAATTAGTATTATTCACCATAGGAAGAGAAAATTATAGAACTTAGAGTTACTACCTTTGGATTCAAGAAAATAGAATCAAAGTCTTGGGACCCTCTGACGCATTTTCCTTTCCCTCCACATGCCATCTGTGTGGGTCACAAGTCATATAAAGAGGATATTATTGTTCTCTTTACTTTCATACATTCTCCAAACATTTTTTTTGTGAAAAGAATATTTTACCCCAATGAAGAAAATTGTTCTGTCACCAAGAAAAAAGCTTCCTCTTTCGACACAGAGATTTCCTTGCCAAAAACTAATTGCTTAGCCTAAAAATGCTGTACTTGTTTCATGCATTAGTAAAATCAATTCTCTTCTCTATAATACTGCTCAGCCATTGTATCTGTCAGCACTCTGGGTGTGAAGCTAAAGTCTAAAACTATGTCACCAGACACAAAGGTTTATAAAGCTCGACCACGTGGATTAATTTTCGGGCTGATTTTTGCAGTTTACGAGCTCTGTAGGCATTGTGCTTTTCTTCTGTTTCCCTCTGTAACGCAACATCTAGACCAGAGGGTCTGGGGTGGTATTAGCTCCCCAATAATAATTAGAGAAAGGGAAAGGAAATGAGGTGCCTTTGTTCATTTCTTCAAAACTTTCTGGAACACTTATTCTCTGTCAAACATTGGTAGGTACCAGGAATGTGGACACATGTGATTGCCAGCCCTGAAATAACTGATAGGGTATGTGCTGAATATTGGTTTTTCAAATTCAGAATGGTAAATGGTTTGGCAGAGGTGAACATGATGGGGTGTTGTCAAAGTACACAGAAATTATGGTAGAAAAAAATTGCATGAACTCTTTGACAAATAGGTAGGAGGTAGTGAGGAAAAGTCCATGTATGTGTGTGTGTGTGTGCATGCATGCACGTGTGTGTTACAAGTTTGTCATGTTTGAGTGCCAAAAGAAGATTTTTAGAGAGGAGGTCCACAGCCCTGTGTCAGATGTAAAACTAGTTGGTTGCTTTTTGGTCTCAAATACTACATTCCCACAAATCAAACCACCTCACATAATAAAATCTATCAAGAAATTCAAGACCAATTCTGTTATTGGACAGAATAAAAATGCTTGAAGTAAGTAGCACATTTGAAAGTTGAAACATCTGATTTTTGAGGATTTTCTCATAGGTAGCCACTTAATGAGTAAACATCCATTAAGCAGTGACTGGTCTTTGCATGTTGCTAGGACTAGAGAAAATAGAGAATAGTAAGTGATCAACCCTGCAGAAAGTGTTCAGACTAGTTAAGGATTAAGGTTGCACCCAATATGTAAGAATGTGCAACAATACAGTGTCCAAACTGGAATGCAGGCTGTGAGGGGCGGAAATTAGGGAGCCCAGTAATTAAGTATGCCTGGAAAATTTATTAGATTTCATTACACTGGGTCAGGTACAAGCTTTCATTTCACACCTAACAGCCCCTTTTTAAGATCATAAGCAAATTGAAAAACAACAACCCAGCAACCTCTGTTCCCCCTATTAGGGGAAAAATCATTCCAATAGAGCTTCCAATTTGCCTTGCTAATTCTAATTAGTATAGTGTGAACTGCTGGACAGTTCTACCAGGAGGCTAGTCTGCAAAGAAATATTTCTGTTGTTGCAGGCTCTTGGGAAAGGACTCAAACTGGGAGAAAATGAATACAGCCTTTTTCTCATTTGATTGAAGATTAGAGATAAAATAAAAGTAGGTTTGAGGAAGTAAAAGAGGCTGCCCTTTTCTCTATGAAGAATTGCTGAAAAGATTGAATGATAAGGTGAGCCTGAAGGAAAGCCTTTAGACCATTGCTTTTGAATGGTTTGGTGAATTACTGCAATTAATGAAACCTGTGTTTACTCCTGCCCTCAGGCCCAAGTGGGACCTACTAGTTCTCCCCTTGTTTCTGGGTATTTAATTTCAGGTCCTACATCAGCAGGTAGAATCTTTGAGAGTAGGGACTGTATGTTTCACCACTGCTTGTGCTGACTTCCATAGCTCAGACCTACTAACTGTATCATAGTCCAATAATCAATACCTGCCTATTGACAAAGTTGGTGAGAAGCCCATCTCTTGCCTGCCGTATTTATTGATTGGGGTTCTCTGAGAGGATTCCATGGCCACTGTCTGGCTCTAAGACTGGCCAAGAACAGCAGGTACCATGCAGCGCAGTAGATCCAGGCTACCTCCTCTCTGCCTTATTCCCACACCAAGTTTTAGTCTAACTTTGTTAATCAGCGTACATTGATTTGGGAACTCACTGCCATTATGTTTCTTGTGAAAAGATGACCTTTTTGAAATGATTAACCTTGACTAACATTGAACTCAAATATCCTGACCAGTTTTGTGCCTCAAGAAAGAAATATACACGTTTCAGATGATCCTTACAAGTGTTGCACAAACAGGGCGGTCAGATTTTGGATACAGCTACCTGGAAAGGGACCAGTTCTCTTTGTTCTAAAGTGTGGTGGCTTTGCTCTTCGTTTAAGCCTTCCCAAGTTTAATATTAAATAATTACTATCCATAAAAAAAGACTGACCTTGATATCAACATTATGCACTTTTAGATTAGCAAATTATACTTTTTGCTTTGTCAGAAAATAATGTTTTTGCTTAATAGAGTCTAAGACTAATTCAAACTGAAGAATGCCACAGTTCCACTTAAAAATATGTACAATTTCCAGGGAGCATTTCAGGAATTTGGAGATCTCTTCCTGGGCAGTTTATTCTAGTTTGCTTTTGCAGTACCAGTGAAGTGGATGTATATTATAGTACATTGAAGCCTATTGATAATGCATTCCTCATATATGGGACAGATTGTCTGAAGAAAAAAAAAAAGCTGATTTCCTTTAAGAGGGAATACCCTATATTGAGACCAAAACTTGACCTTACTTCAGGCTTCAATTGATAACTGACAGTTGGTTATTAAGTATCTGCTTTCTGGTATCTTAGGTAAGATTAGCTATAATCATGTTTGCATGGTCAAGTGAGAACTGGAATCCATGGTGACTGGACAGATTTGAGCTAGAAAACTGACCCAGCTATATACTGACCTCCTGGGAAAGAGGCTGGCTCTCCAAATTATATGGCCCAAAGTGGCGGGAGCAAACTTGGGCTTGACTGGGAGTTCTGGTATGGTTAGATCCACTGATTCTCTAATTTCAGTGTATTTAACAGTCTCCTGTGGATCTTGTTAAAATGCAGATCTGATTTGGTGTATTAGTTTGCCACAGCTGCTGTAACAAATTTTGACACACTGGGTGGCTTAAAACTTCAGAAATGTGTTCTCTGAGGCCACAAGTTCGGTATTAGTCTCACTGGGCTGAAATCACATGTCAGTGGAGCTGTGCTCCCTCTTGAGGCTCTATAGGAAGAATCCATTCCTGGCCTTCCAGCTTCTGGTGGCAGCTGGCATTCCTTGACTTGTGGCCAAATCACTCCTATCTCTGCCCCTGTCTTTACAACGTCTTCTCCTCTTGTGTGTGTAATCTCCCTCTGCCTCTTTCTTACAAGGATACATGTAATAGGATTTAGGACCCATCCAGATAAACTAGTATAATCTCAAAATCCTTAATCACGATTGGGAAAAACTTTACCGTATAAGGTAGCATTCACAGTTTCCAGGGTTTAGGACCTGGACATATCTTTGAGAGCCATTTGCAGCCTACCAAAGTGGGTCTAGGGTGAAGATTAAGACTCTGAATTTCTACCAATTGTCCAGATGATGTTGATGTTGCTGGTCTAACACTTTGACTAGCAAGTGGCTGGATTATAAATCTGTAACGTTCAGCATGGTCTGTCTGGCTCAGAGCAGAACTGTGCTCACTTTGATGCAGAATCACATAGTAACAAGGGACATGGGGACACAGTGAAATTTCTAGGAGATGGAGTAGCCAAGAATTAGGATGGTTATTTGGGAACCAAAAATTCTTCCAGAGTGTCGGGCTGGAGCCCTGCTTCTAGGGGCAAAACTGGAGTATTACTCAGGAACCAAGGCAGAAGCTCCATTCTTTAAAGTGGGCAAACAAGCCGCTCAGTGGACAGAAAGGGGGCCTGGACACGAGGTTTATGTCAACAAATCTAAAGCCAGATTCTGCCAGCTGGTTTACCTCGGCCTCCTTCCAACCATGGCCAGGGCTGATTATGAACGTAGCTAGTGTCGAGCATATGCTTGGCTCTCAAACTGCTGATTCAGGATATTTGGAATAGGGCTCTGAAATCTCCATTTTTAACCAACATCTTAAAGGATTCAGATGCAGGTGGTCAAAGAGATACCTTTGAAAAGTACTGTTCACCATGGTGAAGGCATGAGAGGATACCAATTTATTTATATTTGAGTTAGACAAGGTAAGCTAGAGTGGTATTACGTGTTATCAGGAAAATATGGTACCAAAAAGAAGTCAGTTTCAACCACCAAAGACCTGTGAAGTCTGCCTCTTGTTCTGCAGGTGGCTATAAGTCTGGAAACCGTTGAATATACTTGATAAGCGGTGTGTTAATATTACATCACAACACGTTACACTCAATATGTTGTCCCGTATTACTAGCGCATAGTTTGGTGCAGTGTGCAGAACTGCAATGACCGTGATGCGTCAGCACTGTGTCTCCATCATCTCTGCACATGCGTCTGTGACACGTGGCCTCAGATGGTGTGTTCGCCTCAGATTTTTTTAAGTAAAGCTGTGCCTTCAGCCTCCTTACTGCTCGGTCATCCAGTCCAGTTTTGCAAATGATCATTCAGCCATTCTAACCTCAGTCTGGCCTAGAGGAGTGGTGTGTTGGGACCACTCAGTTGATTTCCTCTTGCCTGTAAAATGGGGCATTATCTGATCGGTTAGATGGTCAAATGTGTCATGTTTCCGACTTTATGTTCGCCCTATGGGGTGAATATAGAGCTGGAGTAACTAAGGGACTTTCCTGCCCTCTTGCTATATTCAGTCAATAGGGCATGGGATGTGGAATTATAAAACTTGGATTGGAAGACAATTTTAAAAGGTAGGCTGATCTTATTTTTCAGTGCCTTTCAGTTTTAAAATTATTTGGAGTTATAAAATGAGTCCGTGCTCCTAGACGTGTGAGGATGGAATCACATAGATCCCATAGGCCCCAGGGGTGATCTAAATTAACTTTGGCCAGTTGTTTTTCATAAGGGATCTGGCTCATCTCACAGCTATTTGTTTCAGCTCAATGATCACTTTTACAAATAAGCCTTCCCCCCTGACCAGGTCAAATTCACCTATTTCATACTCTCATGGGAACACACACTTCCACCATTAGTACCTGTGTCATTTACTTTCATCTGCGATTATTTGAATGATTTCTTTTCCTTTGCTAAATTATAAAATCTTCAGGGACAGGAGCCACGTATTTTTCTGTTGAACTTTTTTTCCCTAGTACCAAGCACACTATTTGACATGAGGTTGCTACTCAAAAGATAATTGAGCAAATTGATTTGCAAATAAATTAACACAATTTTTAATGAATCCAGAAAACTTTGCTTGTGGTTATTACCCTCCTCTCAGTGGCTCCTTCTCCTTTGCTTATATGACCTACTGCAGTCATTATAGTTCCCAGGAACTCATTTTTCCATGAAAAGTAATCTGAAATGGAGGGGAAACTGGGAGCATAATAATTTAAAATTAACTCTATGGTCTTCCAATAAATCATTCAGGGGGCGTTGGGAAGAGTGCAGGAAGCAAACAAGGACATGAACTTCTGCTTTCTTTTTCTTCCCTCTTCCCCTCCTTCAGACAGCTCAGTCCTGCCTTTGTCTATTTATAACTTCAGTCCAGATCTTTATTTTTCAGTAGACGTGTAGAATATTTTTAAGATATCTAAGATGTTGTCCAGGGTAGTATTTTTTCTCCCGCTTGGCTGTTCCGAACAGCGTTATCTCTCAGTTTTCTAAGCTGGTAATATCATCTAAAGCAATCATCAATTTGATGGTTTGAAAGCTAGGGAGAGGATAAAATAAAAGTAAACACCACCAGCTAGTTTTTTAAATCGCTTCTCAAATGCCCTTTTGCAGAGGAGACTGTAAAGTCCTATTCAAGCTGAATTAACGATGAGCAGTAGTCAGTGCTGTTCCAAAGGCAACACAAGGCTCTAGCAAGTAATCTCTCTGTTTGGTTTGTATAATGTATGGGAAAAAAATTACTGCTTATACAGTTGGGCTGATTACTTACTTCGTCTGGTGAAAGGACATTTGTTGTCCCTGTACCAAGCTTTGAGTGAATCAGCCTTCTTTAATGGGACTTATCTTGACCTAGCAAAATACGATTTTCAATGTTTTTCCAAATTCACTCTCTTCCTAGCTGGTGCATACTTTCTTCTTGGCTAGAAAACTAAACTAACCTTCTAGGGTTAAAAGAAAATCATGATTTTATTCGGAAGGTCAAAATCAAAAGTATGTATCACTACACTCTCTTTTGAAGAACTGCTGTTTAATTCATTATTAGCAAACCATTAATCATAGGTCTGTAAGTTAGGGACTGTTTGTATGCTGTCTCGTTCAAATCATGCACACTTACCAGTCACATGAGGTTCTAACATACCCTTGACAACTTTATGTGGCTACGTTAGTTCTCAAGGACCCATTTATTTAAGTGATATCGAGACTAGAATTTGCAATGTGAAGGGATGCTCTGTTTTGACTAACAAATGGAATATTTGGGAATACTGGATCCTGACCAATCCTTCGGCACCTGTCATATTTCTTCGTAAAGCACTTTTTAAATGGTATTCAATGGAGCTTCTAGTTGGTGGGTTATTTGTGAGTTTTTCCAGTGGAAATGTTTTTATTTACTTTTCAAAAGCTTTCCCATACAGACTGTTGCCAAGTCTCTCAGGGTCTCGTGGCAAGGAAATCAATGGATACACACATGAGGAGGTATAAGGTCTTACAGCATTATCTTCCAGAAAGTAATACAGGTATGAGAAGTGTGTCGGAAAACAGAATGGAAAAGGTGTGTGTGTGTGTGTGTGTGTGTGTGTGTGTGTATAACTTATACAAATCCAATGAATAATTCTGACATTCCTCCAAAGAACAGGGTTTTGTAAAAAACCAGTGAGAACCATAATAGAAATGGAAATCCATTGAGTGATTAGTCACTCAATAAAGGTTGCCCAAATGCATTCTTATTTTAACTCATTGTGTTTCATTGAAATATTGAATGGTCCCAGACAATATGATGTTTAATCTAAGTGCATCAGTAAGTGCTTGATAACACTCAAGTGATATTCAAATCAATAAGTGGAGAATTTTGGTAGTTGACTAAAAGGAGAGATGGGCATTTGGGATACCATAACATTTTTTTTTCCAAATAAAACCTTATGATGAATGGGAAACAACTGTGAACATTAAAAGGGATAAGAGAAGAAGGAATGGGCCAACCATAAAGTTTCCTGTCCTGTATGTGCAGAGGAGTACCTGG
Source organism: Neophocaena asiaeorientalis asiaeorientalis (assembly GCF_003031525.2). Classification (NCBI taxonomy): domain Eukaryota; kingdom Metazoa; phylum Chordata; class Mammalia; order Artiodactyla; family Phocoenidae; genus Neophocaena; species Neophocaena asiaeorientalis. The sequence goes on from NW_020173201.1 coordinate 3,062,922, forward strand.
GCTTATCTGCAAGTGTGCTATGGAAACAGAAGGAGATCGAGCGTTTTCAGAAGATAAACATCATCATGTATCAGAGTTGTTGCGAGTTGAAGTAAAGTATAAAATGTTTGATCTAAGATGATAAGCGAGGTGAAACATCGATCCGGAGACTCAGAGAGGTTTATAGGCTTCGCCCTCAAAGGAAAATATGATTGACTCACAAGCTTAATTTCTTCCACATTTGCTCAATTTTCATGAGTTTCAGGGGAGTACGGATGAAATGTTTCTAGAGCAAAGGTTGTCAGCCATGGACGAGTTGGCTGCCATCCTCTCCCCCAGGAAACATTTGGCAGTGTCTGGAGATATTACTGGTTGTCACAACTGGGGTGGGGCAATAACATATCTAGTGGTAGAGGCCAGGGATGTTGCTAAATAGCCTATAATGCTCAGGACAAGCACCCACAACAAAGAATTAACTGATCCAAACTGTCAAAAGTGCCAAAGTTGAGAAACTCTGTTCTCAGAGTTACTCAGAGTCTCTGAAATTCTGGTCTCAGGACCCTTCCTCCTAAGTCTTTCCAGATAACCCCATTTGACTACTTTTTACTCTGTTTTGATTAATATTTTTCATCACCCAAAAAGGATCAAATTATTAGCACCAATGAACTAATTTTGGCCTTACTGATTATTTTCAAGTATTACAAAACTGTACCCCTCCTGGTTGCCACAGCAGCTGTATGTTTGTTAGAAAGAGTGCATGAGAAAATGTTTTGTTCCAATGAAGCAGAGGATATAAGTCCAGATTAAAACAAGGTAAAAATTAAACCTTTGGGGCTTCCATGGTGGCGCAGTGGTTAAGAATCCACCTGCCAGTGCAGGGGACACGGGTTCGAGCCCTGGTCCGGGAAGATCCCACACGCCTTGGAGCAACTAAGCCCGTGTGCCACAACTACTGAAGCCTGCATGCCTAGAGCCCATGCTCCGCAACAAGAGAAGCCACCGCAGTGAGAAGCCCGTGCACCGCAACGAAGAGTAGCCCCCGCTCGCCACAACTAGAGAAAGCCTGCGCGTGCAGCAACGAAGACCCAACACAGCCAAAAATAATAAATAAAATAAATAAATTTAAAATTAAACCTTTGGTCTCTGAAGATATATTTTTATGTCTTTTACCATTAAAACCCTTTGGCTATTTTAATGCAAACTGTTTCTGTAAAGCCATATTTTGGTTGCTATAACAACTTGACATAGCTCCTGATGAGCTCTTCTTGCCTTAATGTTGCTTTTAAAGAGTTGGGGTTGCTATGACTACAAAATGCTGCTTCATTTTCAGCAAGCTTTTTTCCCCTTGTAATTTTTCTTTCAAAATATGTATGTGCACATGCATACACATGTGTGTACTTCTACTAACATGCTTTGTGGAAGTCTACGTGTAGTAAAACCGATGTCTGAAAGCACTAGAGGCAAGATTGCAATTTATTTAAGTGCATGTTATTATTCTAAAATTGATTTACATAATGCTGAATGAAGCCAGGTTAGACATGCTTTGTCCTTGTCTACAAATTATATAACTGCTCAATAACAGGCTCTTCATCTTTGTTCTATGATTTACTTATCACATCTGCCATGTTATAACCTCTCCCTGTTTCCACCGTATTTGTACCTTGGCCTTGGATGGGTCATATGAACTCGAAGAATGTGGAAGCTTGTTGTGTCTTAATATGTTCATGATTATTGATGAAATCTATTTTACAATACTGCTGATTACGGTCTTCTTTATATCATAGATGATAAAAAAGATACCCATTGCTCAGAGTTTCTCTCATTCAAATTTTGAAGAAACCATAAGGCTGGAAGTTAGGACACCTTGATTCTGTTATTAACTCTGTCACAATGAACTAACCACCGTATCTCTCTAGAGGAGTGCTGTCCATTAGAATTAAAATGCAGCTATCTAGACAATATAACATTTTCTAGTAGCCAAGTTAGAAAAGTAAAAAGCAGAATTAATTTTAATAATTACTATCTAACCCAATATATCCAAAATATTACCGTTTCAAAATGTTGATGTTTTAGAAATATTAATGAAAGTTTTTACATTCTTTTCTATTGTCTTGGAAATTTGGGGGGTATTTTACACTTGTAACACATATCACTTAAGTTGAGACGCATTTCAAATGCTCAGTGACCACACGTGACTAGTGGCTATCACGGTGGACAAATATAGCTTGGGATCTCCATCAAATTGGGTCATGCAACATCATTTATTATTTATCGGTCACCTACTAGGTTCAAGGTCCTTGTTGAAGTCTTAAGAATATACATATGATCAGGAAAACTCTTTCTTGGTTTATAAGAGAGAAGAGAGAGGGAGAGGGGACGAGGGAACGAGGTGGGCAGAGTGACGGACAGAGAAGGAGGGGTAGAGGTGGAAGAGGAGGAGGAGGGCAAGGAAAGAAGGTTCTCTCTTTATTTTTTTATTTTTATTTATTTATTTATTTTGCGGTCCACGGGCCTCTCACTGTTGTGGCCTCTCCCGTTGCGGAGCACAGGCTCCGGACGCGCAGGCTCAGCGGCCATGGCTCACAGGCCCAGCCGCTCCGCGGCACGTGGGATCCTTCCGGACCGGGGCACGAACCCGTGTCCCCTGCATCGGCAGGCGGACTCTCAACCACTGCGCCACCTGGGAAGCCCCAAGAAGGTTCTCTTTTAAGTCTTAGCTAGCTATTCAGTGCCATCATCCATAATTAATTTTATTTCATTATAATTAAGAAATATTGGAATAAGCCAGGCAGTTAGTTCCCTGATACTCTTGGGTGACGTATTCACAATTCTATTCCCAACCCTTTGGGGAATGCTTGGGGCAGGTTAACTGCACCCTGCATATTTATTGAATTGAATCTCCTTTTCTGTCAAAATATGTGATTATATCCGAGATTGAATAAATATTATTTTCAAAACAAAATTTAAATAGTTTGAAAAATCCCACCATACATGAATATTTTAGGACAGTGAAGAGAAGGGTGGCTAAAGGTCTAAAATAAAGGGATATCAAGTTAAAGGGTGTTATTCTTTCTCTGCATCTTGTCTTTCTTGCTGTTTGAAGATTTTTGTCTAGAAGTAATTAAGGATTAATACAATTGCCTTAAATTGTTTTGATGCCACACTACAGGTGACATTGCCAGGACATCATTGCTGTGTCCAGATCCCTTATCGCATTGCTGCTGCTTTATTCCTTTCCTGCCTTTTCTCATTTAGAAGAAGCCAAATCAAAGTGAGCCGTGTGACTCTAGTAGCCTGCTCAGTGAAGGAAGTTGCTGTTTTCTTTTTAACCATGTGCCATTTTTTATCACCATTATTTTAGAAATAAAGTGGCTTATTGGATGTTTTTTTAAACTGAGCCATTTTGCCTGGAATGCAAAGGTTTGGATGATCTAATCAGATTTGGAAAGAAGAGAACAGTGTTACGATTTGAGCAGATTCCTAAATCAGGTGGCAGATGGTAATCTGAGTTGTGAATTAAAATGTTTGTTGCTGGCGGCTCTTCACATTTACAAAACATTTCAACTAGCTCCCATCATTTGTCACAGATTTTTTCTTTTTTACCTCTTTTCAGTAATACAACATAATGTCTGACATTTCATATCTCTTTGGCCTTTGTAAATTGGAATTATATTCAATACATTTCACTTTCAGAGTTTAAGATGTAGAATGATTTTGAAATCCTTGTTTCAGGGACGTTTGTTTACATTGAATGCTAGATTATAATGCCGGGTACTAAAATAAATGACTCAGAAACCCTTTAAGTTATTTACAATAAGTTCTTACTTATCTGTAGACTATGTGAAGTGTTCTTTTTTTTTCTGTGTAATTTTGGATACTTTTTTTCTAATTATTTTTATTTTTCCTGGAAAATAAGCAGGGAAGAATAAAGCTAGCTTTGCTATTGCCAATTGACACTGGTTAAAAGTTTGAGATAGAGTAGATTATATTTGTAACCATTGCATTTTTATTCTGAGGTATTTTTAAAATGTGGAGCCCCTTGGACAAAAAATATTTTTAAAGGCTTCCCTTTACCTCTTGGGCTGAAAGAATTCAGATGTTTACTCATTAGACTAGAAGACACACTAGAAACATGGAATTTTAGAGACTTTGAAATCAACTAGTTCAGTAATCTTTAAACTTTTTTTCTGGCAAGATCTTTTCTCAAAAGAAAGTGTACCCTGAGGCTCAAAACATTAAGTACAAATTGAAGAACCAGAGAAGAAGGGAGGGGAGAGAGGAGGGTGGGAAAATGCCCGCCTTTCCTTGGAACACTCAGAGTTAGATTGGAAAGCCACAGATCAACTTTAACTCCATCCATTTACGAGTAAGATACCAGAAAGTTAAATGACTTGTTCAAGATCAGACAGCTCTGCCCGAAAGCCTGTAAGTCTTCTCATTCATTCAGCAAGTATGTGAGTGCCTATTCTGCGCCTCACTAGTTCTTAGAACGCTGGAGGGCTCAAGATACAGTTGTGAACAAGCAACAAAAGGCCTTGCCTTTGTGGAGCTTGTGTCCTAGAGCAGGCCAAATAATACACTAGTGCATGCAGGTTGGAGGTGATATCAGATTGACACCAGGTGGTGTGATGACATAGTGTGAGGAGAAGGTACTGATTTCAGGGAGGGCGTCTTGGAAGAGGTGATGCTGATTTGTCCTCTGCTCAGTGCTGTCTTCCTGATAGCTGTCCTCAATCACTAGCAAAGCTGTTTTGTCAGGATGGTACAATGGACAGAACACTGGATTATAAATCAGAGACTTGTGTGCCAGGCCCAATTCTGTGTCCCTTCTGAGATGTTACATCTTTTATATCTGTGAGATGAGAAGCATCATATCTACACAAGATTAAGGAAAATCTGGTCCCCGCCTTTTTTTCCCAGCCCTTCCACCCACCCTCCTCCCTACCATACCACTTTTCTACACATTATTTTCCATTAATACTGAATTTGTTTAGTTTCTCAAGATATTTTAAATCTTTAAAAAGGACTGTGGTTCTCTCAGTCTCGACTGACTCCCTTTTGAATTCCTTTTTTTTTTTTTTTGTAAATAATATCTTAAGTCACTACTTCCCATCTGACACCTTCTCTGACTCTTTCTTACAGAGGGAAGAGTGATTTTTCTTTTGTTTCATTCCTTGAGCTGTTTAAATGTTGCATTAAAATGTTTTTTTAACCTTTCAGATCTTTCATCCCATATATTATTACACTAAATCACTAATAGTTTCTATTATTTTTTCTTCCCCCGTTAGACCAGGAGCTCTTTAAGGGCCCAAGATGTCTGATAGCCAATCAGAATATGATTCTTGCTCATAGAAATCACAGTCTAAAAAAGAAAGTGGATGCAATTTAAAATAATAAAATAATTATATTCTCCTGTAGTACAGAGGAGCACTTTTTCCAGAGATAGCTCATGGTACATGGCCTTTATTCCACCGTCACACATATTAGATTGTAAATGGGGATGCTTATGGACTTATCCTGAGAGAGAGAAGTTATTTGCTTGCTGGATCCTTCACTAAATTGGGAAGAGAATACGCATTGAGTGGAGGCAGAGAAACAAACCCAGTATTTTACTATGGCTCAGCTTGCCTCCTACCTTAAAAAAACTTAACATACACTGATGCAAGCACAGGAGAATATACCCATTCCGTCAAATACCATCTTGCAAAATTATCGCTAAATGCTTCAGACATTAGAATGATAATAGGAGCAGCCCTTGGCTAACATTTCAAGTTTGTCTTTTTCAACTTTCGTCAAACTCCATCTTTCCATCCTTCCCTCTATAGACTTACTATAAGTAAAAATCCAGAGATTTTTTGGTTTTGGGGACTGAATAGATATACAGCGAAAATGCTTGGTCTTAATGTCACACTACCTGAGTTCAATGCATTTCTCATCTACTTGCCAGTTTTGTTATCTTGGACAAAAAAGTTACTTAATATCTTGTGCCTCTATTCACTCACTGCAGGATGTGACAAGGACCTGCCTCCTAGATTGTTCTAAGGACTAGATGTGTCATTGCATGTAAAGTGCCTAGTATAAGACATGGCCCATAACGCTTTAAAATTTTTGACCATTGTTAAAATGTATTGTAAATATTGATGTCATTTATTTACTTTTGATATTATAATTTCCTAGGGCTATGCCTAATTCAGTAGTAATTTTTAAGTAGGTGCTAGTTTAATTCATTCTTAGTCTTATTCAGTACTTCTCATAGCTTTTCTACTGATTTTAAAAATGTTTCAACACTGCCCCCCTCCATCTCTCCGGACTACGTGAATAACTAACAGTTGCATAAAGAAGCCTCTGAATTTAAGGAATGTAAGCCTGGTAATCAAACTGGTAACTCTGTCTGAGACCTGAAGAAGTTGCTATTCTGAGAGGTTTATTATGCAGCCATCACTGTTTTCAGTGTTGTCTTTTGTTTAGAAATATATGAGAAGTGTGTGTGCAGTGTTTATTTTATTCTGGCTAACTTGGTAGTGAAGGTTGCAGTTGAAGACAAAGTGTACAAGTTGTACCCTGCAAAGAACTAATGGTACCTTTGCATTTATGTGTTGATATAGGGAGGTCAGCTGAAGTATTCAATTAGTGACACATTAGCCTTATCTATAAAGAGTAAATCAGAGCCTGGAGGAGTCATCTGGATGAAAGGGAATGTTAAAACTGCTCATTTAGAGTTTAGAATGCAAGTCAAAGTATGTCTTTTTAACAGTTTATTTTTTAAAATGTATAGCCTTTCCACAACAAGCTAGAGAGTGGTGTTTCATGTGAGTAATGCATATTCTTCTACCATCATTTCTTAAATGAGTGAATCTAAAGTAGGTTTTTTTCTCCATGGATTCCTACAGAAATAATTGTTCCTTGAATGAGATCCTATTTCAGAGGAAAGCGATCTAAAGAGAGTTGTTGTGACTAAAACATAGTAGCATAACTGCAAATTGGTAGGAAGTGGATGGGTGCCTCATGCCAGCTTGTTGATTGCTAGTTTTCTTGGTGGTTGTACTGCCTCGCTCCATGTAATTGGATGGGCCCAGATTATTGTCAGATGATAAGAGTATCGCAGCTTTCTGAAGAGAACCCTGGAAGGTGTAATAGTTCCCTCTGTGTTTTGCTGATGAAAAGCCCGGTAATCCTGAAAATGATCTGTAACCAATCTTGCCATAGACATCCTATAACATACTATATGGTTAAAAAAAAAAAAAAGATCTTTCCATGGGCACGTCCAATTAGTAGACTCTCCCTGAAATGCCTTAGCAAGAGAAGGCAGTGTCTGAATCACTCACTTTGTGCTAATACTTAGGCAGCTTTTCCTCATTTGCGGAGAGGTATGGGAAGAGAGGTAATGTTTTCTGTCCTTTATATGGCTGATCTAGAACAAGGCTGAGTACACCTTTTCTGTCAAGGGCCAGATATTAAAAATTTCAGACTTTGTGGGCTAAGAGGCAAAATTGAAGGTATGATGAAGGTACTTATAAAACAAGAAGGAAGGCTGCCCTTTTTTTTGCCTGGAAAGTGGGCGCTCACAGCAGCATCACCTGCATGAGAAACAAAGGAAAGTTGAAGACAGTGCTCAACTGACAAGCTCTGCCTGGGGGCTCCACCCTCCTCAGATTACCCTGGCTCTTATTCCCATGCCCTGTCTCACCCTTCTGGTCTCCCTCCACATCTCTGGTGAATAATACTCCCATTACAGGCAGCAGGAGCTACCCTAGTGACTCTGAGCCAGTTGGATGTCTACACCCTGATCATGAGGTAGAGGGAAGAGATAAATGCCTGATATCCCCTGTTGAGATGAAGACTATATTTTGTCTTGGTAGCAGTGTGTGTTAGTCTTTGTATTCTGGTCCATCATTTTAGCTGGAAAGAGAAGGAGGGAGAATTCTAAGTCTAAATAATTGATATAGAAAAAAACTTTTGGAATCAAACCATTCGTAAAATTATAATTTCTTTGTTAACATTGGTCTTGTTTCCTTTTCCAAATGTTTTGTAAAGACTGCCTCAATTAATATATAAATTCAGATAACATTTTCAAATATTTTGCTGGAACATATTTTCCTTCTTAGGTTTTCAAAATCCACTTCCATCCTCTACTTGCTATTCATTAAACACTAGTTATGACTGCATTTTAATGCCCGGACTTTGGACTTAAGATGATTTGATCCAAATATTATGAAACCCATGAAACAATGGGTCCCTGTTCCTCTATATCCTGTCTGCTTTTTCTTTTAAGCCAACAAAGTAATGATTATGGTTACAAAGTGGAAAAGCATCCAGCTAAAAGAGCAAGAAGCTAAACCTTCATCCAGACAACTTAAGAGTAAGACCACAAACAACAGAATACTTCAACATCAGGGACAACGAGGAGTATCGTTCTCGCTCCTTCTGATACTCCAGGATTTTCTACAGTTGAGTCAATGACCCTTCTGTCCTCATTGCATTTATATCTGTACCAAGAGAAGGTCTCTTTTTTTGATTCAGAAGCTCTGATTATGGCAGCTTTGTCAAAGTAGAATGGTCACCGGTCCTCAGAACTGAAATTTCCACCTTGGCTCCTGAGGTTAAGGAAACTTGGAGGTTGCTGACAAAGAGCAAAAGAACAGAAAGCTTGTTTATCTACTTGGGGTTTATGCCACTGATGTCCAGGACTTCCCTAGGACTATGGGTCTTTATTTTCTGAGCTCTGTAATAACCCTGAGAATGGCCATGGTCCAGGAACTGATATTTTTAGGTCATATAAGCCAACCCTGGCTATTTCAAGTACTTTGCAACAAAATACAATGGCTTTAAAAAAAAAAAAAAAAAAGCTGGAGTATGGGTAGGGAGAGCCGTCTCAAGAGCCTATAGATAAGCCTCCAAGAAAAGTGGTCACTGTTGTTGTCATGTTTATCATCATCATCATAGCAGACAAACTTTTTACTTAATGTATACTAACCACTATTCTAAGCATTTTACATATATTAACTCACTGTAGTACTAACAGCAACCCTGTGACTAAGTACTGCTGTTGTTCTTACCTCACAGATAAAGGACCTGCAGCATAAGAGAGTTTGGACTTACGGGTGATACTCTTTCTTTTGGCTTTGGATTTATGGGAGAGAGCCATTGGATATTTTAAGCAATGGCATGGCATTGTCTGCCTTGCATTTCAAATGTCAGTGAGAGACTAAAGGAAGGAAATGCAAAATGCAGGATAGATGTGATTAAAACTTCAGAGGAAGTGATGAGAGGAAAGAGAAGAGAAAGGGATTGGTTTGATAAATAATTTGCTTAAATGAACAGGATTGGGTAATTGGGTTTGGGAAAAAGGAAGGAGTCAATGTCCCAAGTACATTAAGTAGATATAGAGGACAGAATGTGGACACATAATAATGCTCAGTCTTAGGAATCCCTGACTAATACCCTGACATTCGTGGGCCCTCGTGGCCTGTGAAGGAGGTTCGAACTTGATTGGATATTTCTACATTCTGTCTGATTAGAGACAGGCTGGGGAAGACTCCCTGAAAGACCGTCAGGAAACTTTGCCTTGAAGTCACTTGCCAGTAAGAAGTAAGAAGGAGGAAATAAGACACTTAAATAAGATCCAGTCAAATCAATCATACCAAACCGTCTTGTTTTGATAGCTATGTAGGGATCTGCCTGGCTTTGCTTTTCAAAGGGGAAGTTCCCCAGGGCTCTAATGTTAATTAGGGAATCTGTGTTTTCTACAGATGATGGCATTATCATCACAGACAGGACAGCTAGACTCCTCTGAGCAGGGAGAAAGAAACCATTTACATATTCTCTCCAATCAAGCTTGAAAGGATTTTAGAGGTAATAGGTAATGTGCCACTTGCCATCAAGACTGTCCTAAAGTACATTCATAGATGTGCAAGTGGGTCCTTTCTAGTCCCTGGTTTATGATGTTTCCAAGGAGAGAAAAGAGGAGAAACCCATTGTCATCTAGTAAGATATTACTAGAGAAGCATCAGTTGAATTTGCTTCCTGTCTAGGAGTCCTATCCACAGTTGTTTCTTTAACTTTGGAAGTTTCTTTTAAGCTGGACTTCGAATTCAAACACACCGGTGACTAATTGAAATCTCTTAATGACGCGTGTAGGTTGGCAAACTAGCAGAGTATTTATCTGAACGATGCGTTTAGATGTTACTTTCCCTTTTACGTCTCAACAAACACTAACCCACTTAATTCGATTCATGTAGATCACCACTTGAAGATAATTTGGACTACTGTATAGAGAAATTTGTATCCCAAATTTTAGCATGTCTGGCACAATAGATGTTCTATAAATGTTTGTAATACGAAACCTAAGATTGTAGAAAGTCTTGAAAAGTAACTCAAGGATTTTCCAAGGGTTAACCATTGGACAATAATACCTAAAATGTCTTTGAACATAAAAGTAAATAAAACAAACAAACAAAAACTTGAAAGTCTGTGGCCGTTAGATCTCAGTTCGCTCGAATATACTAAAGGCACAAGGTCCCAGACCATGGTCTCATGGCCATCTTAGAGACATGAAGAAGAATTCTTCCTGTCCCATTTCTGGTGCAGCCTTAGATGAAAGAAAAAATACAATGATGATGCAGCCATTGTCTCTCCTACCCTAAGCCACTTCAGGCTTAAAGGCCTGTGTTTCTCAGGCCGTAAGTTCTAGGACCAGAGTTACACCCAGTCATTTCTTTGTGACTTTAATTTTCATCTTCCTGGTGCATATACTTACTATGTGCCAGGCACTCCTCTGAAGATTTTCATAAAATAACTCAGGTAATCCTCACAATGACTCCATGAGTAGGATTATTATCCCAATTTACCTATGAGAAAGTGAAGCACAGAGAAGTTATACAACTTAGTCAGGGCCACACTGCAAGCAAGTGCATCAAGGATTGGATCAGGGTGATCGTCCTAAGTAAGGTAGGGAAAATGACCTGGATGTCTTTATCTATGACATTAGGGATTGGAGATTAGAATCCTCTCCAACTCCAGAGACTGTGCTCAAACCGTTATGCTAAACTAACTCTTACTTTTCTTTGATGCTGGCTGAAATTATACTGTGAGTTATGTGTGGCATTAGCTTGACACCCTTTGATTCTTCATTAGTTGTTTCTCAAGGGCATTTCAGCTATTATCAGACTGAATGTTCCTTAAGTTGAATTACTTTATCTCTGTGAGGTAAGTGAGATGAGAGATCAGGGAGTTTTGAAGCTATAGATCAGCAGTTCACAAACTTCTAGGTCTTAGGACCCCTTTACACTTTAAAAAAGTTTTTGAGGACCTCAACAACCTTTCGGTGTTACAGGTTTCACTTTGTAGAACATCTTCTTTTATGTCTGTGTCTTTATCGTACATATTTTATCTTAAATATGTAATTGCCGTACTCTCCTCTGAGGCATCATCTTAAGAAGGCATTTGAGAATTTGAAGTATAATTAAGTTAATTAGCCAGGGTACAATAGTGTCCACCCAAGTCTGTAGAGCCCAGTTGCTTCTATTGCTCTGTGTCAGTGCAAGTATCTTGCCAAGGCTTTCCTCTCTTCAGAGACCCAGACAGCTGTTCGAAATGAGGGAAAATCCAAACCTCTCTCTCTCTTTCTCCCTCTTTTTCAATCAACTAACTCAGAATCTAAGAATATTACTCTTATTTTGTTCTAGGATTCTGTCAATTTGATCTGCTGCTTTGAATATTCTCTATATCTCTTTCCTTTGATTTGATTTCTGTACAGATAAGCTATGCTAATGAGTAATTCTCATCTTTGGTATCATTCTACTTCTTAAGATCTAGTAAACCTGTTTCTCATTCTGCAGTCTGTTGGAAAGATAGAATAGTGTTTTTTTGTTTTAATTAATTAATTTATTTATTTTTATATTTATTTTTGGCTGTGTTGAGTCTTCGTTTCTGTGCGAGGGCTTTCTCTAGTTGCGGCGAGCGGAGGCCACTCTTCATCGCGGTGCGCAGGCCTCTCACTATCGCAGCCTCTCTTGTTGCGGAGCACAGGCTCCAGACGTGCAGGCTCAGTAGTTGTGGCTCATGGGCCCAGTTGCTCCACGGCATGTGGGATCTTCCCAGACCAGGGCTCGAACCCGTGTCCCCTGCATTGGCAGGCAGATTCTCAACCACTGCACCACCAGGGAAGCCCCGAGAATAGTGTTTTAAATGGAATTCATTATTAATCACAACTTTCTAAGTCGAACTTGGCCCCTTGATTTAGTTAATTGCTTAGGAAACAGAACCAAAGACAGAAACGTGACTTCCCTTGCCATCAGCCCTGAATACTTTTTCCTATTTGTCTTCACACTCTGTTGCTTGGATTTGCTTATTTTGCAACAGCTTGTCATGTGCCAAATCTGAAGCCATTTGGCAGTCTCAAAGTGTAAGGCAATACTTCAGATAATGTGCATCCCTACAGAAAATATGCAAAACCTCTTCACAGGCATACATGCCATGGCCCTCTTAGTGATGTATTACATCCTATCAGTTTGAAGGTGAGGATGAGCCCTGTTCCCAAGATTCAGGCCACCTTGCAGAGCTTGAATCAGTGACAAGGAAGAAACTAGAAGCCTGGATTCTGTGTCTTCAGGAATTCTTCACCTTTAGGTTTCTTCCTTTCCTTAAGAAGTATCCTACCCACAATCTTCAGATAGCAACAGATTAGACCAGATACAAAGGAAGTGCCTTTATATTCACAGCAGATCCCAAACTTCTCCCATCTTGAAAGACCATGGAAACTCTGTGGCAACTATTTGAACATGAACACTCATCAAAATTTGCACTTATCAACAACAGCCCCAGGGAATCTATACTGGAATTACTTGCCTGTTACAGACATGGTCATTAATTTAAAATGGGCATGGGCTTGAAATATTTTGTTTATATCTGAAATAATTCAGTAAGCTCTAACTTATAAATAAGATGAGATACTAGTAAGTGCCAGAGTTTAACGTAAGGACTTTTCATTAAGAATATACAGTATTTTCCTCCCTCAGAGACTTATAAATGTAAAACCTGACTGTAATTGTCAAAGGCTGTGGTCAAGATGGTGTTTGCTGGCTATTTGACTTGTATCAGAAAGCCAATCAAATCTTTTTTGAGGAAATTATGTACTTTGGGCTTCCCTTCCCCAAACTACAAGATATTGAACACATACATTCTTAGTTTTTCAATGTAATTTTATTACCCCATTTCACCCACATGGTGAGATTCTTTTTGTTCATTATTAGAACATGAAATATGTTTCTTTCAAAGTAAAACTGATATATGAGACAGAGATTGAGTCACATGATTGACTCTATATATGACAAGGACAGTTACTCAATTTTCTCTCAGTTAAAAATACCAAAACAACACATTATAATCAATAGAAACATTTTGTCATCTGCCTTATATGAGAACATTTACAAGTGTCTCCATACTTGTAGATGTCTGACAGATCACATCAAAATCTGCCTGAATGTTATAGGTTTCTCAAAAAGCAAAAGAGAGGGCTTCCCTGGTGGCGCAGTGGTTGAGAGTCCACCTGCCGATGCAGGGGACACGGGTTCGTGCCCCGGTCCGGGAAGATCCCACATGCCGCGGAGCGGCTGGGTCCATGAGCCATGGCCGCTGAGCCTGCGCTTCCGGAGCCTGTGCTCCGCAACGGGAGAGGCCACAACAGTGAGAGGCCCGCATACCGCAAACAAAAAAAAAAAAAAAAAAAAAAAAGGGGAGGCAAAAA
>NW_020173201.1:3076714-3097659 GCF_003031525.2 Neophocaena asiaeorientalis asiaeorientalis
GGGGAGGCCAACAAAGGGGAGAGGCCCGAAAACAAAAAAAAAAAAAAAAAAAAAAAAAAACAAAGGCGAGACAGAGAAAAGTTTGCTTTCAATATGGTATAGCTACAGCAATTTCAGCCCTGGAAGCAAGCTTTTAGTAACCAGGTGCCTAAATGGCATCTTAGCTCCCTATAGTTCATGACATTTTTCATTGTTTATGATAGAATCCCAGTTCTTAAGAAGGAAGAAACTCTGTGGAATTGCTTGTGGAACAGTGACATATGCAAAGCATCCCGTTGCTAGAGAAAAGCCAAAAGAGAAGACAAGTCAAGAAACATGACTTGACAAGTCATGACAACAAGCATGACAAACATGACAACAAATACGACAAGTCAAGAAACAGGAAGACAAGAAACATGTCATCAAGAGTTGCTCATATTTAAGTTGATTCTCATGAGGACATTCCCTAAGCCTCTTCTGCTCCTCTCCCACATCTTTCCCACTACAGGGTCTACTCTTATCTGTACATCCCTGAAGCTGGTGGCCACTCTGACAGATGATGCTATTGTTTCGTTTTGTTGTGTTTCGTTTCTATTTCCCTGGAAAAGCAATGCAAGAATTACCATCTCTATTATTCTTATGCTTACTTTTTTTCCTCTTAAAAATATACCTTGGACATCATTCCACAAACCGTGGCCTCCATGGATGATTAGTGATCCAGAAACTTTTTAACAGTTGCATGGTTATCGATAAAACAACTCTTAATTTTTCACCTGATCCAGAATAAAATGACAGAAAGGTGACCCTTACTGTATCATGCCTGGGCTTTGATTCATATGTTGGAGTATCTAATTTTTTTAAACTCATATTTGGGGCTCCGTTCTGTCATGAGAGAATTACAACCATAAGGATGGAGTTAAATGCACCCAAAAACTAGCAGTAATGATTGAGGAACACCTGCTTCCTGGACCAATCCCTCTTGTGAAGTGATGTGGATAAAAGTGTTCTTTCAGGATTTATGGTATGAGAATAGACCCTATTTTCTACCAAATGCCACTAAAGCTGAGGAGGAAGCAGCTGCTCAATTAAGCTCATGTTCTGTAGATGCTTCCATTTGTTTTTGTTGTGACATTTAGTCTCTATAATGAACAGAAATCTGCCTTGTAATAAAGAATACTGTTCTTTTTACTTCTTATCTTTGAAGCTTCTTAGGATCTAATTCCTCTTTCGTGTCACCACTGCAAATCTTTCTATTTGCCATAATCTTTCAAGTCTTTTTCAACTGAACATTCATAGGGTCTCCAGTTGTTACTGTCCTTTCCTGGAAGAGCTCTAACTTACCAGTGTCTCTCTTCAACTGGGATTTGGGACAGATGCTCCTCAGGGCATCACACACATTGGTGAATAATTAGAACATATGGAACAAAATAAATGGTTAAATTATGGAACATCCTTGTGACAGACTGTTATGTAGTCTTTTTGTTTTCGAAGAAAATTTCTGACCATGAAAATGTGCAAATTACATTAAAATTCAGCATTCTCAATTGCATGGAAGCATAATCTTAGTCGTGATAAAACATATGCATATATACACATGTAGAAAAAAAGAGTGAAATTTATCAATATGAAAATGATGTGGGATGATGGTAGATTTTTTGTTCTTCTTCATTGTTTTCTGTTCTTCTATAACAAATATGTGTTCTTTTTTTGTTTTCATCCATAGAACTCTACATCATATTCCAGGTGAGAAATGGTACACACAATACAATAGGATCATAACCTTCTTTTATCTGTGCATTGCTTCTTTTAATGAACCCAAAGCTTAAGTAAGGCATTTCATATTTTGGATTATCCATAAAAGGAGGATGCATTGGGAATAAGACCTTTTCATTTTTGCTTTGAAGCCTCTTGTTCTTATCATACTTCATTTCTTAAATAAATTTAATTGAGGGGAGGGGTTTGCTTAGCTGGATCTTAGAGAAGTAGGGTATAATATATACTGCCAAATTTAGAGTATAGGAAAATACTTACAAGGGAATTCCTTTAAGCATATGTGGATTCAAATGATTATACTAAAAAAAGACGGAAACTAACATGTGTTGGGGAAGATTTAGAGAAGAGAGAACTCTCATACGTTACTGATGGGATTATAAAATGGTACAACCACTTTGGAGAAAAGTTTAGCCGTTTCTTAAAAAAAAAATGAATATAAATTTACCATATCACCCAGCAGTTTTACTTATAGGTGTCTGTCTAAGAGAAATAAAAAGAGAAAGTTCCCTGGCAGTCCAATGGTTAGGACTGTGCGCGTTCACTGCCAAAGGTACAGGTTCAGTCCCTGGTCAGGGAACTAAGATCCCGCAAGCTGCACGCATGGCCAAAAAAAAAGAGAGAGAAATAAAAACATAAATTCACACTTGTACAAGAATATTCAGAGGAGTGATCTTCACAGTAGTCAAAAAATGGAAATAATCCAAATGCTTATTAATTGGTCAATGAATAAACAGTGTGGTATACCCACACTGGAATATTATTTGGCAGTAAGAAGTAATGATTTCCTGATACATGTAGCAAAACAGATGAATCTCAAAAATACTATGCTAAGGGAAGGTAGCCAGATGGAAAAGCTTACAAATTGCATAATTCCATTTGCATAAAAATGTCCAGAAAAGATAAATCCATAGAGTCAGAAAGCAGATGAATGATTACCTAGTGGCTGAAATGGGGATTGATTGCAAATGAGCAAGAGAGACCTCCATAAGGTGACCTAAAATTGGATTTTGTGGTGGTTGCACAACTCTATAAATTTACTAAAAATCATTTAATTTTGCATTTATAATTGATGGATTTTATGGTATGTAAATTATGCTTCAATAAAGCTTTTATTTATTTATAAAATTGAGGTAGAGTTGATTTACAATATTATATAAGTTTCAAGTGTACTACATAGTGATTCACAATTTTTAAAGGTTATACTCCATTTATAGTCATTATAAAACACAGTAAGTCCCCTACATATGAATGAGTTCCATTCTGAGAGTGTGTTCATAAGTCCAGTTTGTTCATAAGTCCAGCAAAGTTAGCCTAGGTACCCAACTAGCACAATCGACTATATAGTACTGTACTGTAATAGGTTTATAATACTTTTCACACAAATAATACATAAAAAACAAACAAAAACTAAAGAAAACATTTTTAATCTCACAGTACAGTACCTTGAAAAGTACAATAGTACAATACAACAGCTGGCATACAGGGGCTGGCACTGTGTGAACAGGCAAGAAGACATAAGTCATACTTGCAAATTTCCATGTTCTAATCTGCAAAACGGGAATAATTATAGTACACACCTTAGTGTTTTCCTGAGACTGGGAAGATGTGGGATACGGTTAGCAGAGACCAAACACCTCGAAAGACTACTGAAGTGGTAGCTAAAAGTCACAGTCTTTCTGTGGTCGTGTTTCCGGTGGTAAATTAGTATATGTTTTCTCTCAACATAGCTCTGATGTATATTTTTACCATTCCTGTTTTTATTCACCATCTTTATACTTCTCCTACTTGTTTTCCGCATTCAGTTATTAAATTGACTAGACCATGCTGGTAAATGCCTCTGAAAGCAAAAGCTTTAAAGTTTTTCAAACTGCGATTTATGACGTGTTAGTGAGCCCCAGAATCAATTTAGTGAGGGTACAACTGGCACTCTTGTTTTTATGAAAGACAGTGGAACATAATTGAAAATAAGGCATGTACAGGGGTCAGTAAGCATTGTTTTTTATGTTTTGCTTCAGGTGTGTGTGTATTAAGTCGTGTAAAATATATTTCTTGCCATGAATCTTGGTCAAAAAAGTTTGAAAGTAATTGTTCTAAAGGACAGAAGAGCAGCTACTAGAAGTTTCTTTTTTATTTGCATCAGGATCCCAGATTGCTGTACTATTTAGATAAAATCTAGCAGATTAGAAAAGGGAAAGCTTATTTGTTAAAAAGAATTACTGCACATGATTTTAAAGGACAGGCAGGTTGTTTTTAGGATGCAGTAGGAAAAATACTGTCACTCAGATAATCTGCTGGAAACTTGGAAACTGCTTGGTCTTTGAGTTATATAAAAAGAATTTTGAACGATAAGGTGAATTTTTTCCATTGCTTTTGTGAGCGTGTGCACGTGTACACCCACCACAATAAGTACAGACAGCTTGAGGAGGATGAAGCTCAGGAAACAAACTTTGCTTTCTCTCTTTTTTCTTACATTATCTATTCAAATTGTTGCCTATGTGGGGCAGCCAGGTTAATCCTTTCTATCTGTACTCCCCTACTGAGTGGATATTTTCCTCCACTGTAAAGTGTTTTCTAATTACTTTGTGACTAAAGTGTTTTAGATTGAAAGTAAAACTGAGTGCAAAGTTATGCTTGTAGCTAAAAATGTACTCTCTTTAATGGTTGTATTGGGGCTGGTTGCTCTATGGGACAGTCTCTGATCCGTGTCTCTTTTGGTTGGTAAAAGTAATTCAGGACATGGTGAGCCCTTAATGACAGAAGGAGTGTTTCCTTTTTTAAACACTAGTTTTCTTGGTTCCGCTATAGGGGTAATACTTGGAGCCTGAGTAATTTCCAACTATTGCCAGCCTTGTAAAATTCCTTCTTTAAGAGATTATACCCAAGTCAATGGATCTTGTTTTTAAGCCCATGTAATCTTTACATTTCGTTTTTTATCACCAGATGTTTTGAACCACTTTTGCTTAGCTATGCTCTGTAGATGATTCTGGCTGGGAGTAGACCTTTAGATTTGATCAGAGGTTCTGACGTTCCAGTTGTTGCCAGTCAGAGGTATAGAAAGAGTTGATTTAATTCTCAGTGGCCTGAGTGAAGGTCTAGAAGCAAACGCTCATATATTTAGAAAAATAACTCTTGAATCCTTCCATGTCTGTTCTGTTGACTTTCTATTTATTTTCTACCTTAAGAGAAAACAATAGATCAGTACCATGGTATTTTTGCCAACCTGATAATGATACTAGACTTACTCTTTATTTGAACAAATTCTTACGTTTTGAACAATTTAGCTGAACGTTCTGAAGCAAGGGGAAGTATATATCAATTGTTGCAAACTCAAAAGCACATGTAGGGGGCTTCCGTGGTTGCGCAGTTGTTGAGAATCTGCCTGCTAATGCAGGGACACGGGTTCGAGCCCTGGTCTGGGAGGATCCCACATGCCACGGAGCAGCTAAGCCCGTGAGCCACAACTACTGAGCCTGCGCGTCTGGAGCCTGTGCTCCGCAACAAGAGAGGCCATGATAGTGAGAGGCCCGCGCACTGCAATGAAGAGTGGCCCCCGCTTGCCACAACTAGAGAAAGCCCTATAACTTAAAATAATGAGTCAAGGAAAAAATACATGACACTCCTGGTCAAGTTTTTGTTTTCTTACTTTTAACAGAGAATCTCTGGTTACCAAAAAAAAAAATCTCTGGTCACTACTAGAAAGTAAGGTGTAAACATGATAACAAATGGCAACTGACCCTGGCCCCTTTATTTTATTTATTTATTTATTTATTTATTTATTTATTTATTTTGCGGTACGCGGGCCTCTCACTGTTGTGGCCTCTCCCGTTGCAGAGCACAGGCCCCGGACGCGCAGGCTCAGCAGCCATGGCTCACGGGCCCAGCCGCTCCGCCGCATGTGGGATCTTCCCAGACCGGGGCACGAACCCGTGTCCCCTGCATCGGCAGGCGGACCCTCAACCACTGTGCCACCAGGGAAGCCCTGGCCCCTTTATTATGTGGATAGAGGAGATTGGTGTTGTCCATAGCAAAGTGGAGAACATGGGCTCTGCCTAACCAGACCTCCCCATTTAGCTCCAGCAGATGGTTGTCATTTGGGAAGTCAAGCCCAGTGGTTTTAGATTTTTTTCAGGAGAAGCCAAATCCAAATTTTTAACGAGAGATCTCCTGGCTTAAAAATGTTGGCTCAGGCTGTTTTTTCTTTTTCTTTTTTCTTTCTTTTTTTTTTGGATACTATGCAGGCCAAACAAAATTTATCTGTTAGCTTTACTTGGCCTATTGGTTGCCAGTTGATGACCCCTCCGCTGTAGATTTTCCAACAAGAACAGATGGAACTTTTTCATTGCTAACGAGTTTAGTAATTGTGAAGTGCTCTGGAGCCCCCCTTTTAAGAAAGTGGCATCCTCCGGTCTTGATTTAATAGAACACGTATTGGTTACCAGTTTGTGGTGTTTCAGAGAATGCAAAGATTTCTGTGGTTGGTCACATATCAGTTAGATTGGAGAAGAGAGTACGTGAGAATACAGCTAGAGCAGAATGATATACATGCTTTAACGGGTTTTTAAAAAGCTCCGTGAGAGGATGAACCTAATCTAGGTAATAGAAAAGCTTCCCAGAGAAAGTGGTAATGAATGAGACTACGTAGTATGAATCAAATTTTGATAGAAAAAGAAAAGGGGAAGTTTGTCAAGGGGAGGAAAAGTATAAGCCACCCTAAAGTTACATTGTGGGCTTTGATATGTGGGTATGATTGGAGGGCAGAGTGTATGAGGAAATAAAACTGGGACCAGACCAAGGGGGACTTTGAATATCAGTTCACAGATCTGAGACTTAACGATGTAATTAAGGAGTCATTCCAGGGTTTAGAACAGGGGAGAGAGATAATCTGAGCTGATCTCTTCTATGTATTCTTATCCCAAATCCTGGACTGTGTCCCCTTAGAGTGCTGGGAAGCCTTCTCTGAGGGATTAGTTAAAATAGGCATCCTTCCTAGACATTGACTAAGAAGCTGTATGATTTCTGGTGCTGGAAATTCTTAAGAATCAACTTTGTACTGGTCACAATAAATTACATCCTTGTGATTTCCAGGTGAATCTATAAAGCAATGTTCAGGATTCAGTCAGAACACCTGGTGATTTTACTAGTATGCAGAACATAGTCGCCTGTCCTGCATTTGTGTTCTGTGCAGAGAATAGAATACCTCTATTAGAAGCAACTAATAGAAGTTATGAAAACATAAATTAGGTGGAATTAGATTGAAATTGATTGGAAAGCAAATGCAATGGGGACCTTAATTATTTTAACCAAAAAAAAGAGGTTTTATTGTATGCAGTTGCCAATAATATGAAAGTGGAATGAAAACATAATATGCAAACATAAGCCAATAAAATGTCATTTTTAATGGTAAAATATTTATTCAATATAACTGGAGAACACTCTACAATTATGAGAAAATTATCTCAGATTATCAATAAAATACAAGATAAAATCAGGATTTAGGGACAGATTTCTTTTTCCCTCCTGAAATGCCAATGGTCAGATTTCACTTATGGGTAACATGCCATGAGGGACACCTGTTGACCAGTACTTGGGTGTTGGTCAGGAAAAACCAATCAATGTGCCAAATTATAATCAGATTAAAAACATGTCCTAGACAGATGGCCATTTTGGCACAATTGGTAGAAACAGTGTATGAATTAATGTGAATTGCTTTAACGCATTATTTTTCTCTTCCAAGAAACTCAATGTAGAATGCATGTGACTCCTGTTCACCAATTCAAGAGTAATTATGGGTCTAAATTAATCACTTGGTTTATCACACACCAGTTGTTCAATCGGCCCTCTCTAGGTACTTTAGAGACAAGGAACAATTTAGCTAAACAATATTAAATAAATAATACAAGGTCACAAAATAAAGAGAATAAAAAATGATGAATCTTCAGCTTCTAATATTTTGCATAGCTAATAGAGCAGTGCAAAAATAAATTCCTATAAGGCTATTTAAACAAGTTTGTAGTTAAGCAAAGAGATACTTTGATTGAAGTAAATAAATCAAGGGAACCTATGATGGTAACACTCAACGCTTATGATAAATTCATTGTCATGAATGGACGGGAAACTTCTATTTGGTGGTTTAGTCTTATTTTCATTTTGTTTTGAAACTGTAAGCTGTCAAAAGTTCTTTATAGAAGGAAAAGGGGTTTAAATGCATGAGTTTACATATTTCTTGTTTTTTTTTTTTTAAATCACACTCTTCTTATTGGCTTATAAATATATTTTACAGTTGATTTTAGAAGAGGGAAATCAAAACTGCTCTGGGACTTTGGTGACCTTGGCTTTTATTTTTAGCTTCAACAGTACTCAGCTGTATTCTAAAGCAAAGCCATTGATTCGCCATCATCAATTCTGTAAATTAACAGGGCTGGCTGAAACAATATTTGGGTCCTGTTTGTCATATGATTAGTTATTCATTTTATGGCTTATTTACAGCACTCAGTTATTAGAATTGAGAGTGCAAGAATAAGCTGGCTGATGGTACACGTTTCCATGAGAACCTTATGATGTCTGGCATAGAATAGTGCTCAGTAAATATTTAATTAACTAATGGTTTTAGGATATCCTAAGAGCTGAGAGTGGTTTGAATATGAAAGTGGGGTGATAAGCACTGGGCACTAGGAAAAGGTCTGGGAACACTGATCCCAGGCAAGTGGGAGGGGCTTCTCATTTAACCCACCTGTCCACCCAGAACTCAAGGATCTATTTGTCCCATTCCTGGCTCATTCTGCTGCCCTTTGTGACTTTGTACTTACCACATTTGCCTTTTGTTTTTCTTCTAGGCTACTTGCACCTATATCAAAGCCTTTCATGTGATAGGTAGCAAATGGGGAGAACAGTGTGATTTACTTAATGCTTTTCTTTGAGTTCTATTCTTTTCAAGGAAGGGCTTTAATATACAGAAAGAGGCACCCTTTGCTAAATCCTAAGGCGGCAACACGTTGGACTGGCTATATATTGTGTCTAGTTAGTGGTTGGGCATCTTGTGATGATTCACTATGGTGGTCCATATTTCAGCTTTTACTGCTGAAAGCCTTTTCATTGAAAAGTGATTGTCAGCCTAGCCCCTTGAAAATATGAAATAATGAAAGTAGCTAAGTGTGGGTGAGCGAGAAGGGAAAAAAAATATGAGTAATCACTTATGTATCTCGAGATAAGGATTATGTGTTTTTCATCAATTAAATGGTCATAACAATTTAGAGTTATGATTGATAATTCTGTCAGCTAGTACTAATGAACTTTTTACAAAGTTGAAAATTTCATGGCAGAAATAGCATGGCCTCTCTGAGTCTTATTTTCTGTGAAGTTTTTGAAAAATTGACAAGCACTGTTTTATTATTTTAGATGTGTATACTCCGTTTTGCAGTCTCTTTTCTTAGAAAAGCAATGGAAGTCTTTTCTTGAAATCCCAGACATAAATACATAGTCCAAGCAATCCCTGCAGTGCTAAAAATTCTCTAAAATGAGTGAACATGTGGTGTTCAGAGCTTGGTGGTGAGCAGAAAGGTATCTTAACAAGTGCATTCAGCAGTCATGAGGAAAGATATATTGTTAAGATTTTAATATTTGATACGTGATTGAATTTTATTATCATTCATTCATCAATTCATTAGCAGTGCTTAGACACTGCAAAGTCTCTGGTTTCCATGTACTTTATTTGCCTGCCATCTTTGAAGGGTATAACAGATAGCCAAGCAGCTCTGTGTTATAATACAACCAGAAGAGTTAAGATGTGAATGATATGGGCAGGAGAGCCTGCCTCTGATTAGGAAAGAATCCTGGGACAAGAAGGAAGCAGGATGTAATCATTTTTCAGTTCAGTTAATTAACTGGAAATAATGACACATTGAAAGCACTATTTCCTAATTAAGTAAGAATGGAAAGAAAAGAGTCAACCAGCTAATTAAGGTTAAGAATAAGAACGATATGCCCAGACTTACTGAACCAAAGAAGTACCTTAAATGGCTTATGGGGACAAAGACCATGCCTCTTCAAAGAAAATTGCAAGTTCTTCAAAGAAATAGCAGCCATCTTTACATAGGACAGAACTAAGAAGATGAACTGCAGCTTGAGCCTAAATGGTATAATCTTTTTTAAGGAATTGCTTTGGATTTTTTAGCAGTTGTACTTTAAAAACAATTTTAACATATTTTAGAATAGTAGAGGTAAGGACTGAGGCTTTATGTAAGCCATCTATATAAGAAGGCATGGGAAATTAACAACAACAGTAAAGACTGGAGTGAGATAGCACTTTTTAAAAGCTAAGTTAGTTCTGAACTTCCTGGAAGCCAGTTTTAAAAACATAAAAAAAGTTCTTTCATTTTTCAGTTAAAGGAGTAAATAAATTACTTAACAGAAATAAAGGTTTTCATGCCACAGAGTACCACATCAAAGTTAATATAAGGATTCTTATTTAAATCATTTTATTAAGAATTAATTATGAAATGGTGGGTCCAAAATAAAGCATTTGATGTATTTGATAACACATTTGAGTCTTTGGAAGCATCTACATGAATAATTTTTCTGTTCAAGAGTATAAATGTCCTTTGCTTCTGAACGCTTCTTAGCTCTGTGACCTTGGGTCAGTGACTTCTTAGCCTTAGTCTCTGGATCAACAAAATCACTATGCTATTGCTCTCCTCAAGAAATTGTGGGCTTCCCTGGTGGCGCAGTGGTTTAGAGTCCGCCTGCCGATGCAGGGGACGCGGGTTCGTGCCCCGGTCCGGGAAGATCCCACATGCCGCGGAGCGGCTGGGCCCGTGAGCTATGGCCACTGAGCCTGCGCGTCTGGAGCCTGTGCTCCGCAACGGGAGAGGGTACAACACTAAGAGGCCCGTGTACCACAAAAAAAAAAAAAAAGAAAGAAAAAAAAGAAGAAATTGTTGTGACGATTAAATGAAGTAACACATCAAGAGCAAAATCCCTGACACAGAGTAATTGCTCAGTAAAGCTGAGTTGCTACAGTCATTGTCATCATCCTCAACATCATCATTTCTACCACACCGCTTCCAAGACCTGCAGTGTGTCTCCCAACATTGAATAGTAGTGAGACTCAGGAAATGGAGTGTGATTTCACTGCAGGCAGCCACCCTGCTTAGAATATCACTACATGTATTCAAGAGTATCTAGAACATAAGTTATTAAACCATCAGATAAGCCTGAAAACAAATACCATAGGTTTTATGGTGTCAAGAATCTGAAGCTACTAGAGGAAAGCTGCTTTCTACTTCTCTTAAGACCTGATTTTTTTTTAATTTCTGTTTTTTTCCTTTCTTCTCTGACTCGCTGGAGTTTGTATATGCAACGATAATGTGAGCTGCCTGGAAGAGGAACAAAAAGAAAGCAAATCACAAAATAAGTATCAAGGATTGACTAGCAGTAACTAGTTATCTTTCTCACTTGTTCTGCTGCAGCTGTGAATTGTGTTTTTCCTTGAAGAGGAAAAGATGCTTGCAGAAAAATATCAAAAGCATCTGACTACTTTTTTAGGGTGTCCCTGGAGATTTAGGGCTGAGCCTTCATTTTTTTAAAGTTACTGAGTCCTTCAAGTTTAGGAAATTAGGCTTTAGGGTGCTGTCAAACGAATAGTTCAAATTCTCCATGTAGCTCTTAAACTTGCAAAGTACTCTGACGTTGCTCTTAGCAACTCAGTGATAGACGTTTGCGTCCCTTTTTATGTTTGGTCAGAATAAAAGAAGTAAATATGGAATAAAATGTTGTCTCCTCTCTAAAATACAAGTTTTCCTTTTGTGTTTCTCCATCTGTTGATCCTTTTTGGATGTATGCTGAATTTGTGCAGTTCCATTACTATAATAGATTGTCACATTTGGCAAATGCATGCCGTATGTGGTCAACGTATAAATGAGGGGTATGGGTACAGAAACAAATATGATAAAAGAATCAGACAAGGGGTGAGGGGAGGACAACCTCTACAATATTGCTATATGGGTAAATTAAAGAGTCACAACTGACTGCTAAAAAGTTAAAAAAAAATGTCTTAGTTTAACATCCCCAAGGCAACCGGGGAGGGGAAGGCACTAAATAATGGGCTATGCTCAGGGGGTTTGCAGCTGATTCTGATCTCAAGAGTACATATGAGTGGAGAACATCACCACCACCATCACATTAATTGTCCTGAGTCCCCCTTTCTTGGGTTTGCAAATGTCCTCGGTCGTAGAATTACCTGGCGAGTGGTCCACACCAAGTAATTTGGTAGGATTTGAATCAACACTTGGGTGATGGATCTTTCAGTCTATAGGTAAGGTAGTGGATGATAAAGTAATAATGAGAGAGCGCATTCCTTCTGGAGTCTGAACTGGATACTCCTTGGGTGATGACATGGCTTCCATATTTTTCTTGGACACCCAAATTGTTCTCATCCTGGCAGATGTCCAGTCATCTGATTATTTGATGACAATGGGAATTCTCTCTTCTTAGACAACCTCCTAGCTATATTGGTCCACTCTGGTAACCTCCCATATCTTTTGTATTCATCTCTGCTCTACTTTTAAATGTAAAGAAATCATATCTTACCTTTTCACCAGAGATGTTTACTTCCTCTTTCTTTCCTCCTCAAGAATCCTCTTCTCTTCTTTCTTAAAAATTGAACTATATTTCTCATTAAAACCCGAGCTAAAATCAACCAGAAATAGCAGTTCTGTTTTCCATGAGTGTGAGGGGTGTAATCTTCAAATTGGAAGTGGGTAAGAGGGAAAATGTTTCCAATTCAACCTTTCAGTAAATCAGTGATAATAATAGCATTTATTGAGCAGTTACTCTTGTTACTCTGTTCTATATTTTATATAATATACCTATTTACACCTCAAAAATCTCTATAGGTTCTATATTCCCATTTTTTAGATAAATTGAGATATATGGTTGTCATTGTGTAAAAGAATCAGGATTTGAATCCAGAAATACTGATTTTTAAGCCCACACTCACCACTTCTCTACATTGGATTTTGCTTATCAACAGCAACAAAAAAGGAAAAAGCAAGCAAAACAATTGTATTTCCATAGCCAAACAATAGGAATGTTCGTATTTTGATACAGGGTAATGGTTACCATGGAAATGTAACCTCTAGTGAGAGTATTTGTTGATTAGATAAGATCACAATTGAGAATAAGTTAACTTTTGTAAACATTTTATGTGACAGATTATCATGCATATGAAGAATGATAAGAGAAGGTTCTGCTTTCAGAGTCCCCAATCTACTGGGAAGGCTTGAACTACAAATTTAAGTAAATATTTAAGCAGTAGCTCATGTCATTGCAGTGATGATGCATAGTTGGATTGATCATAATCCTTGGGTCAAGGTATCTTGTTATCTTCAGTTCATATGTGATCCCCTTTATTTCATTCATTCATTCGTTCATTTAGTCGCCAATTTATTCTCCTCACTTTCTCTGCCCCATTAATCCCTCTATTGACAACTGCCATTTAAGAAAACAGCTTTCCATTCTTTGGACAAGGGCATAAGAATTAATCTGCGTTTCTGCTAGACATCCCAATAAGTTTTTAAGACCCACTGATAGAACACAGAGTAGTCAAATTTTATATATAGCTCTGTCTTAGAGTAATTCCAAGACTTCTCTTAGAAGTTTGGATCTATATAGGCTGTACATATTAGCAATACTTTGGTCATGTTAATTCTTAGAGAACATGGAGGGGATCTGGGGGTCTATATTTCACCTGAGAATAATTAACAATGGACTATATTTTGACAAAGGGCTGTGTGGGACATAAAACAAATTAGATGGTTATCGCGATGGGACCAGCCAGAACTTATTGATTGAACAAATTGAGGGCTGTCTGGGAACATTGGATTACTGTCTGACCCTGAAAGAATTAGTTACCTTCAATCCAAATTGAATTTTGAACTCCCTGAAATCACGAGAAAAACTACTGTTTCTGAAACTAAAGTAATCCATGTTTTTATCTTAAATCTCTGTTTTCTAATGTTGCTAGGGTTTTGGGGTTTGTTTTTATTTTTGTTTTTGTTTTTCTCTCTTTCTCTTTTTTCTAAGTCATTCATTGATTCATTCTGGTAAGAAAAGGTCAGGGATTTCAGAACTACTGAGATGTAATGAGGGAAACTGATTTTTTATTTTTTTTATTAAATGTTCATGCTTGAGTTTTAAAAGAAAATTAATCAATGGAATGCTGATTAGTTTTAGATGCTTTGTCTTCCAGTCACAGGTGTCATGTTTAAGTATACATCCCAACAGTGTTATTACCCCTTAAAATGTTTTATCTCAGTGCTATTTCACTCAATAAAAATAAATTATTTTTACTCTAATTAAAAATGGATTTAGTGCCAAAAAGATTTAGCCCCATCGTAGAAGACTTAAGCATCCTAAAACCTATGACTTTCTCTTTTCTGAATTCCCATGTTAATTACATACATAGCTCTAGGAAGTTTTGATCAGATATTTTTAAATGTTAAGCTTTGATAAATATTAAAAGAAAATCATTCATAATCATGCCGAATAAAGCTCTAATATATTAGCTTTTTTTAAAACTTGACTTTTAAAGCAAGTAATATTTTTATTTGGAAAATGACAACCTTGACGTATCTGGATCCAACTGACTAGTGAAGAGAAGGCTAATTGCCCTGGTCTGTGAAGGGTCTCTTGCTGAATGGTTTGGTGAATAAAAGCTTTCTTTGGTGTTCAAGTAATTCTCTGGTGCCTTTAAATGCAACTGTTTTTGTCCTGTTTTGTTTTCTTTTTAAATTTCCAAAGATTTTGGTGTTGAAGGAATTCTCTAGCACTTCTCAATGCTGCTGACCAAAACAAAAAACCCAATAAACAAACAAACATAAACAACCTTTTAATTATAGAGACTTCTAAACATACACAAAAATATGAAAATAATCTAATGAAACCTCATGTCCCATCCCCCAGCATGAAAAACCTTTAACGAATAAGAGCCAATCCTATCCCGTCTACATCCCCAATCATACCTCCACGTCTCATATTGCCTTGAAACAAATCCCAGGTATTGTATCATTTCATTAGTATTTTTTTTATATATGTCTCTTAAACGTGAGTTCTCTTTTGTCCCCACCATAATTACAATACCAATATCACACCTAAAAAAATAATAAACTCTTAAAATCATCAAATTGTCAGTCTTGGTTCAAATGTCCAAGTATCTCAAAAATCACAACATTGTTTAACACGGTCCTCTGATCAACCTCTGTGTTTTCTGTAAGTTGGAAGTTGGATCTAGACCCTGGCTCAAGATTCTGGCTTGGTTTTGTGTGTGAGAGACTATATTGTTTGTATGTGTTAGCTGTATTCATTCTTCCTTTCAGGAGGCATATGATGTCTGTCTTTTTGTATGTATTCGTGTGATGTTAACAGCAGTTGATGTTCAGGGTCTAGATGGACTCATTCATTATTAGTTCAGATGTTCTAATTCTATCCTTCTTTCTTTATTACGTAGAATACTTCTACCAAGAAAACTTGTGAATTTAAATATTTTCTATGTTTTCTATGTTTAATTCACTGTAGTTCTTATTCTTATTAATTCAAATTGTCCCAACTTAAGCCAGTGAGAACCTCTTCAAGTTTGATTCTGAGTTCTTTTGACATGGATCTAGTAGTCTTTAACAGTTTCCTTATTATCAGGTAGGATAAAATGTCCTAGGCTCATCTTGTGTGTTCCATGACCCAGGCCAGAATTAGCCATTTCTTCTACTTAGGGACCCACAATCTGGGACCTAGAGTTGCTCTTTGCTACTAGATTGGACATTATTTCTAAGCCTTTTTAGCACATAGAGTTATAAAATGTTCATACTTTTAAGTTAAAAATCAGCTCATTGTTCACATGTATATGTTTTGCTTATAAGACTTGCTGGATCCAGGAGAGATTTTGAGTAGCTTACCTTTTGCAAGGGTATTCACTAGCAACCATGAAACGTTTGGTAGTTAGGGTACAGTGTTTCTGGCCATAGTAAAACATTTTTGCAATTGCATTTTATACTTTAAAATTGTATATATCTCATTTGAACTGTGTGAAATGTGCAATCTTTCAAATTCAATTTCTTCTGAAAATCATTTCTAGAAAATAGCTTTATTTACTGAAGAATACACAGTAGCTTAATAATGATGTGAAAATATTAGTGAACCAGAATCTACTGACAAATTAGTCACCATTTTTCTAATTAGAGTGTGAAATCTTAATTTTTTGGAGTCTGATTAACTGATAATAGCCATGTCATGGTGTTCTTGCAAAAACCTGTTTTGATGGGCATTGCAATATAAAAAGCACCAGATAATAGACAAAACAAAAACAAAAGCAAAACGAGAACTGATTATTTTCCCTTCAGAGTTTCCTGAACACCTGATAAGCTATGAACATGGACTTTCACATAAATCAATATCAAGATTAGTATTACTGAGTATTGTCTATTAGGCTTTCTACCATTAAAAATACTTAAGAAAAGTTGGATCAGGATATCTATAACTAAGAAGTTAGGCAATTGAAGCAAATTATTCAGTTTATTTAGAAAAATTAAAACACATTTAGCAAATTCTTCATCTAAATTTGTGTAATATGGGTAAAATCAATTATTATGCCTGAACTTTCAAATATTATGATTTTCTAAAAGCCTTGTGAGGGTGAGTGTGGGGCTGGGGGAATGAATGTCCATCACTAGGAGCCTGGTAAAATAATAACGTGTAGCAGTCGAATGCATCCTATTCAGCCACTGGAAAGAATGAGGCAGATCTGGATGTGCTGCTATGGAAATCTCTGAAGTTTAGTATACAGTTCGTTGGTTAAAAACCTGGGCTGTGGAGCCAGACCGCCAGACTTTAATCCTGGCACTATTAGTACAAATTTGAGCAAGGTACTTAATCTTTTTTTGTGTTTCTTAATCTGTAAAATAAGTGTTATACTAACATACACCCCTGATGGTTGTGAAGATTAACCAAAAATTATGCCTGGTGCATGGTAAACATTCATAGGCTAGCTCTTTCCATCCTCCTCTGCTTCTTGCTCATCCTTTTCATTCTCTTCTTTCTCCTTTTCCTTTATATTTTTGACATCTTCATCATCATCATTATCTTGCTGAGTGAAAAAAAAAAAAAGCTTTATATAGTTGTTTCTAGGGCAGGATACCATTGATATCAATAAAAGCATATGAATATATACTTGTATACATAAACTTTTATACTTATATACATAAACATTTATGGAAAGATACATAATAAACCGTTCAGAAATGTTTACCTCTGAAGAGCAGATCTGTTAGAGGGGGAAAAGGATGAGGCGAGCACTTTATACATATAATTACTTTCTCTTTTTTTTTTTTTTTTTTTTTTTTTTTTTTTTTTTTTTTTTTTTTTTTTTTACTTTCTCTCATTTTAGGCTTGAACTTTGTATGTCCGAGTACTTCTTAAAAAATAAAAACAGTTTAAATTGAAAAACAAATAATTTAATAAGTTTAATAAATTAAGTGCAGGTTGATCATGGCTACAAGACCAGCCTTAGAAGAGATGGACAAAATAGATGCCTGTGTGAAATTTTTCAAAGTATGTGTGTGTGTCCACTTCCCTAAATTATCTTTGCTACCATCCCACACGATTCAATGAAATTCTGCCACAAGAGACTCAGACTGCTGTTAAGAAGTGCCCCTATTTACAGGAAAAACTTTTGGAAAGGTTAATTTAGGAGAACCTTTAGTTATTAGCAATTTGTAAATTTCTTTTTCTAGGTGGTTTTGGCAGCCCACAGTATCCATCTGCTATCTGAACACTGATAAGATGGATATTCGGTTGGGTGGCAAGCTAGTGAGTTATTGTGGGATCAGAATAAGAAAAAAAATGAATGTGAAGCCTGGTGAAATGGAATTGAAGGGTGTTTACAGAAAGAAGACTTTCAGGTCCAAGACTCTTGAATAAAACTCTGAGCTCTGCCAAATGAAATAATGTATTGTTCTGTATAAGTTACAGTTAACATTTTCTGACACCATTCTTCATCAATAAAATGGAGACAAAAATACCCACATCCCTGGGAGGTTTGTAAGGATCAAATACCGTACTTGAACTCACCTCTGTCAGCCTCCAATATAGTATTCATTGCTGTTTTAATAAGCCCATATTTTTCCTTTCCGCCTTTGGGTAGAATGAGGAGGCCGAACCTGTTCGTGCATATACTAATTATCAGCTCTGTGCCCTTGGGGAATGTACTTTCTCTGTTTTTTGTTTTGTTTTGTTTCAATATCTGCAAAGTACATTTCAGATTGGTTGACCACTAAGCTTCCTTTTAACTGTAGTGTCCAATAGCTACCTACTCTAAGCAGTGACTGGGTGCACTCAGGTCTCCTCTACACCTTACCCCAATCTTGGTTAGAGATCTGACATTGTATCCATTTCATAAACCTTTATGAAAACCCAGCTTTAAGACAAGTTCCCAAGCTCTCTAGGTACCCATTCCTGAGCCCCCTGTGTATCCATTTTGGAACTGCCTGTATAAATCCTAAAGGCATGAATGAATTGGAAGAATTCTGGGATGTCAGATGACTTCATAAAATGACGAGATATCTGGACAGAAGAAACATTTCACCTGATTCACAGAAATACTAACATCAAGCTTCCAAGTCTTTGTGTTGCTAAGAAATCATTTCCCCCGCCTATGAAATTACCCTTGCTCAAATGGTAAGGGTTATAACCCCTATGTGTCTTTGTTTCCTCATCTATAAAATGAAGTTAGCAATACCCACAGGCAACCAGCTGGGAAGAAAAAATGGGGACAGCTTTGCTCTTAGCACAAAAGTCTACCAAATATAGAGTACTCAAAAATTATTTTTATTATTCCATTATGTTTTGATTATTATTATCCCACTATAATGTTTCTTGCATGCTAAAGATTCTGTTAGCAAATGTACTTAATTTAGCAAGGTTCTTAGAGTAGAAATACAAAGATGATGATGTTGGTAATAGTAATAATACTAGCTAATATTTATTGAGCCTTTATTATGTTTTAGGCACATTTCTAAGCCCTTTGCATATATTGATATACCTAATCTTTAAGATAACCCATACAGTAAGTATTAATATGTTCATTTTTACAGATGAGGAAATTGAGGCACAGAAGGAGGGAGAAAGAAAGTGCAGACAGTGGTTAAACAGAAAACTCTTTGAGTTTCACTGTAGAATATAAAAATGGGGTCATGGTTAAAATGGAATGTAGGGTCAAGGGAGAATTATGTATGACAGGAGAGCCTGGAACACGTTTGTGTTCTAATGGGGATGACTCAACAGAAAAGAAGCCACTGAAGACATAAAGGAAAGAGATGAGTATTTTGAGGAACTAGGGAAGGCAAGAGGTGACTGTTAAGTATATAGGAGGAGAGCAAGGCTATTCCTGGCTCAGCCACTGAAGAGCCAAGTGGACTTGACTTGACCGCTTATTACTTCTGTGTCACCAGCTAGTCATGTGGAAAGGAGGTTGGGGCTATTAATGACTAGTAACATGTCTCCAAATCAATTTTTCAGTGACTATCAAATTGTTTGATAATGTTATACTCTAATATAAACTGAAAACGTTGCCAACTTCCAAAGGAGCTCACTGTAATTCTACCATTTTATCATTGTTGATTTTTAAGTCATTTGGTCTCCAGAAAAAAAGAACTCTTGATAGTAAAAAAAAAAAAAATTCAATCCATTTTAAAGGATGTATTTAACTTCTGCTGCAACTTACATATTTAATTGCTTAATATTTTCCAACATTATGTGAAACCACCCCAGTGTTTAGCTAACCAATTTGATCGTTTATAATTACTTGCCATAGTGATCTATTGTGTGGTATGTTTGCATATGATGTACGTATTCCAGATTTGAAAGTCCATGTTTTATTTTCAACCACTTTTCACTTTGTTATGAAATTATCCTTCTCAGTAATAAAAATCATTTTCCTTTTAGGCTATATTTTGGGAAATCACATTTTCTGGTTACATGTTTATATAGAATGTTTTAAAATCTACCAAGATCATTTTAAAACTATGTAATCTCTTACTAATGTCTATCATTTATTATTCAGTAAATATTTATCTAGTGTCTCCTCTGAACAAGGCCCAATTCTAAGAACGCTGGGGGTACAGGATGAATCATACATAAACCTAGCACTCAGAAAGTTTACAGTCTTGGCAATGAAATGAGATGTGCACATCTCTATCTCCAATCCCTGCTCAAGTAGACTTCAAAGAAAATTATAAATTTTTAATGAAACAGAATCTACTTTCAACAGACTATTAACTCTGAATGTAAGCTATGGTGCTGGATCAGGTGGCACTCTATATTGCCTAGACCGGTTGAAAATCATAATCAAGTGATACGAATTTATCTAAAGAGTATGTCCTTCATTTAATACAATGGTAATAATATATTAATTTTTATTTTCCCATTTTTTTCCTTGAAAGGGCACTCATTTATTTTCACAGCTTCTCTGTGAATAGAAAGAAAGCAGTTGGTACTAGGTTGGTTTTTGGGGGTTTTTTTTTGATAATAATTCTATCCTGCTGGACTTAAGTGGCTGAAAATGTCAATTTACCCTATAAATACTTTTTCTTGAGTGTATTCCTTGAACTGCCAAGTGACATGTACTTTATCAAATAAGAGTTTCTTTCATTGAGATTTACTATTCAATTATAGAAAAGTATGTCACTTTGATTTCTAGCCCATACCTCCTAAAATTAATTAATTAATTAATAAAAGTTGTTGAGCAAAGAAGAAAAATAGAGCATTTCTGGGCATTAACAATGTTACATGCAGGAAGTACTATTCCAATAGACATATTTTCTTACTATATTTTCATTAAATTATATCCACCAGCAAGAATGCCTACAGTCCTAGGGCTCTGTCTGTCTGTTTTCTTTTTTGTTTTTTTGTTTGTTTTTTGTATACTTTTTAGGGCTTGCTATCATTGATGGATTTGTTTTTTGGTTTGGTGGCTCTCTTCTTTCCTTCTTTTTTTTTATTTTAATTTTTTCTTATTTTTATTTTTAATAATTTTTAATAGCTTTATTTTATTTTATTCTTTCTTTCTTTCCTTCCTTTCTTCCTTCCTTCCTTCCCTTCCTTCCTTCCTTCCTTCCTTCCTCCCTCCCTCCTTCCCTTCCTTCCTTCCCTCC
>NW_020173201.1:3097753-3120929 GCF_003031525.2 Neophocaena asiaeorientalis asiaeorientalis
CCTTCCTTCCTTCCTTCCTTCCTTTCTCCCTTTTCTTCTGAGCCGTATGGCTGACAGGGTCTTGGTGCACCAGCCAGGTGTCAGGGCTGTGCCTTTGAGGTGGGAGAGCCGAGTTCAGGATATTGGTCCACCAGAGACCTCCCAGCTCCACATAATATCAAAGAGCGAAAGCTCTCCCAGAGATCTCCATCTCAACACTAAGACCCAGCTCCACTCAATGACCAGCAAGGTACAGTGCTGGACACCCTATGCCAAACAACCATCAAGACAGGAACGCAACCCCACCCCTTAGCAGAGAGGCTGCCTAAAATCATAATGTCACAGACACCCATAAACACTCCACAGGACGTGGTCCTGCACACCAGAAACACAAGATCCACCCTTATCCACCAGTCTCCTCCACCAGGAAGCCTACACAACCCACTGAACCAACCTTAGCCACTGGGGGCAGACACCAAAAATAACGGGAACTACGAACCTGCAGCCTGCGAGAAGGAGATCCTGAACACAGTAAGTTAAGCAAACTGAGAAGACAGAGAAACACACAGCAGATGAAGGAGCAAGGTAAAACCCTATTAGACCAAACAAATGAAGAGGAAATAGGCAGTGTACCTGAAAAGAATTCAGAATAATGATAGTAAAGATGATCCAAAATCTTGGAAATGGAATGGAGAAGTAATACAAGAAGGGTTTAACAAGGACCTAGAAGAGCTAAAGAGCAAACAAACAATGATGAAAAACACAATAAATGAAATTTAAAATCCTCTAGAAGGAATCAATAGCAGAATAACTGAGGCAGAAGGACGGATAAGTGACCTGAAAGATAAAATAGTGGAAATAACTACTGCAGAGCAGAAAAAAGAATGAAAAGAATTGAGGACAGTCTCAGAGACCTCTGGGACAGCATTAAACACACCAACATTCGACTTACAGGGGTCCCAGAAGAAGAAGAGAAAAAGAAACGGACTGAGAAAATATTTCAAGGGATTAGAGTCAAAAAATTCCCTAATATGGGAAAGAAAATAGTCAACTCCAGGAAGCCCGGAGAGTCCCATACAGGATGAATCCAAGGAGAAACATGCCAAGACACATATTAATCAAACTATGAAAAATTAAATACAAAGAAAACATATTAAAAGCAGCAAGGGAAAAACAACAAATAACATACAAGGGATCCCCATAAGATTAACAGCTGATTTTTCAGCAGAAACTCTGCAAGCTAGAAGGGAGTGGCAGGACATATTTAAAGTGATGAAAGGGAAGAACCTACAGCAAGATTACTGTACCCAGCAAGGATCTCACTCAGATTCGACGGAGAAATTAAAAGCTTTGAAGACAAGCAAAAGCTAAGAGAATTCAGCACCACTAGACCAGCTTTACAACAAACACTAAAGGAGCTTCTCTAGGCAGGAAACACAAGAGAAGGAAAAGACCTACAATAACAAACCCAAAGCTATTAAGAAAATGGTAATAGGAACATACATATTGATAACTACCTTAAATGTAAATGGATTAAATGCTCCCACCAAAAGACATAGACTGGCTGAATGGATAAAAAACAAGACCCATATATATGCTGTCTACCAGAGACCACTTCAGACCTAGGGACACATACAGACTGAAAGTGAGGGGATGGGAAAATATATTGCATATAAATGTAAGTCAAAAGAAAGCTGGAGTAGCAATTCTCATATCAGACAAAATAGACTTTAAAATAAAGACTATTGGGCTTCCCTGGTGGCGCAGTGGTTGAGAGTCTGCCTGCTGATGCAGGGGACACGGGTTTGTACCCTGGTCCAGGAAGATCCCACATGTCGCAGAGCGGCTGGGCCCGTGAGCCATGGCTCCTGAGCCTGCGTTTCC
The DNA here is from genome assembly GCF_003031525.2 of Neophocaena asiaeorientalis asiaeorientalis. NCBI lineage: Eukaryota > Metazoa > Chordata > Mammalia > Artiodactyla > Phocoenidae > Neophocaena > Neophocaena asiaeorientalis. Next base: position 3,099,617 of record NW_020173201.1, read on the forward strand.
AGAGCCTGTGCTCCGCGATGGGAGAGGCCACAACAGTGAGAGGCCCGCATACTGCAAAAAAAAAAAAAAGACTATTACAAGAGACAAAGAAGGACACTACATAGTGATCAAGGGATCAATCCAAGAAGAAGACATAACAATTGTAAATATTTATGCACCCAACATAGGAGCACCTCAATACATAAGGCAAATGCTAACAGCCATAAAAGGGGAGATCAACAGTAACGCAATAATAGTAGGAGACTTTCACACCCTACTTTCACCAATGGACAGATGATCCAAAATGAAAATAAATAAGGAAACAGACGCTTTAAATGATACATTAAATAAGATAGACTTAATTGATATTTATAGGACATTCCATCCAAGAGCAACAGAATATGCTTTCTTCTCAAGTGCTCATGGAACATTCTCCAGGATAGATCATATCTTGGGTCACAAATCAAGCTTTGGTAAATTTTAAAAAATTGAAATGTATCAAGTATCTTTTCCGACCACAACGCTATGAGACTAGATACCTGTTACAGGAAAAAAATCTGTAAAATACAAACACATGGAGGCTAAACAATACACTATTAAATAACCAAGAGATCACTGAAGAAATCAAAGAGGAAATCAAAAAATACCTAGAAACAAATGACAGTGAAAACACGATGACCCAAAACCTATGCAATGCAGCAAAAGGAGTTCTAAGAGAGAAGTTTATAGCAATACAGTCCTACCTCAAGAAACAAGAAACATCTCAAATAAACGACCTAACCTTACACCTAAAGCAATCAAAGAAGAACAAAAATACCCCAAAGTTAGCAGAAGAAAAGAAATCATAGAGATCAGATCAGAAATAAAAGAGAAGGAAATGATAGCAAAGATCAATAAAACTAAAAGCTCATTCTCTGAGAAGATAAACAAAATTGATAAACCATTAGCCAGACTCATCAAGAAAAAAAGGGAGAAGACTCAAATCAATAGAATTAGAAATGAAAAAGGAGAAGTAACAACTGACACTGCAGAAATACAAAGGATCATGAGAGATTACTACAAGTAACTCTATGCCAATAAAATGGGGGACCTGGAAGAAATGGACAAATTCTTAGAAAAATACAACCTTCCAAGACTGAACCAGGAAGAAATAGAAAATATGAACAGACCAATCACAAGCACTGAAATTGAGACTGTGATTAAAAATCTTCCAACAAACAAAAGCCCAGGACCAGATGGCATCACAGGCGAATTCTATCAAATGTTTAGAGAAGCGATAACACCTATCCTGCTCAAACTCTTCCAAAATATAGCAGAAGGGGCTTCCCTGGTGGCGCAGTGGTTGAGTCTGCCTGCTGATGCAGGGGACATGGGTTTGTGCCCCGGTCCGAAAAGATCCCACATGCCGCGGAGCGGCTGGGCCGGTGAGCCATGGCTAATGAGCCTGCGCGTCTGGAGCCTGTGCTCCACAACGGGGGAGGCCACAACAGTGAGAGGCCCGCGTACTGCAAAAAAAAAAAAAAGCAGAGAGAGGAACACTCCCAAACTCATTCTATGAGGCCAACATCACCTTGATACCAAAACAAGACACAGATGTCACACAGAAAGAAAACTACAGGCCAATATCACTGAACATAGATGCAAAAATCCTCAACAAAATACTTGCAAACAGAGACAGCCTCATCCACCAGAGGGCAGACAGCAGAAGCAAGAAGAACTACAATCCTGCAGCCTGTGGAACAAAAACCACATTCACAGAAAGATAGACAAGATGAAGAGACAGAGGGCTATGTACCAGGTGAAGGAATGAGATAAAACTCCAGAAAAACAACTAAATGAAGTGGAGATAGGCAACCTTCCAGCAAAAGAATTCAGAATAATGATAGTGAAGATGATCCAGGACCTTGGAAAAAGAATGGAGGCAAACATCGAGAAGATGCAAGAAATGTTTAACAAAGACCTAGAAGAATTAAAGAACAAACAAACAGAGATGAACAATACAATAACTGAACTGAAAACTAAACTAGAATGAATCAATAGCAGAATAACTGAGGCAGAAGAACGGATAAGTGACCTGGAAGGCAGAATGGTGGAATTTACTGCTGCAGAACAGAATAAAGAAAAAAGAATGAAAAGAAATGAAGACAGCCTAAGAGACCTCTAGGACAACATTAAACGCAACAACATTCGCATTATAGTGGTCCCAGAAGGAGAAGAGAGAGAGAAAGGACCAGAGAAAATATTTGAAGAGATTATAGTTGAAAACTTCCCTAACATGGGAAAGGAAATAGCCACTCAAGTCCAGGAAGCACAGCGAGTCCCATACAGGCAAAACTTAAGGAGAAACATGCTGAGACACATAGTAACCAAACTATCAAAAATTAAAGACAAAAAAAAAATATTAAAAGCAGCAAGGGAAAAGCAACAAATAACATACAAGGGAATCCCCATAAGGTTAACATCCACATCTGCACAGCACAGGGAGATAAGCTCAGTGCTTTGTGACCACCTAGAGGGGTGGGCGGGAGGGAGATGCAAGAGGGAGGAGATGCGGGGTTATATGTATATGTATAGCTGATTCACTTTGTTATACAGCAGAAACTACCACACCATTGTAAAGCAATTATACCCCAATAAAGATGTTAAAAAAAATTAAAAGAATGCCTACAGTATAGAAGGCCTAATTCATCAATATATCAATTGATGATAATTACCAGCTCCCTAAATTTTTGTCCTTATGGGCCAGAATTCAAAATGCAGATTTCAAGTTTCTGAGACAACAGCTGTAGAAAATGGGAGCTGCTACTTTCTTTTTTCAAACCAGTAATTCATTTGCATTGTGTGTGGAGTAAAAGGAAGCTGTAACGATTCATTCCTATTTCAAAGAGAAGAAATAATCACTAGATAGTACATTTATTGTTAGTGTGTTAAACACTTTGAATTCCTTCTTTCTACAACTGACCTTATTTAAATTAAGCATAATGGTTTTCAACTCTTTTTCCCCTTAAGGGTGATCCCCAAAGTATATTTATAATCATTCTCAGTATAAGGTGAATTTTTTAGTTGCTAAGAAACATGCTTGCTTAATTTGTTTCCCCACAGATCAGTAAAATATTCCTTCCTGCCCTAGAATTCTGTAAGTAAATTAACAGTAAACTAGTACACCTTCAAAGGAGAGCATAACACAGTGGGCTGAAGAATTCTGGTGTTGAGGGAGGTAAACCGTGTGTAAGAAGTGTCTGCTCACAACCAGCAGAAGAGGTGATGAGGCAGAACTGGCTCTGTGACTTGCGGGGCCCAGTGCAAAGTGAAACCATGGGTCCCTTTTTCCCCGGTAAAGACCTTAAAGACAACAATAGCAGAACATTAAACTAAGCACACGACACTTCTGAGTGTGGGGTCTGTGAGTCTGCATGGGTCTCATGTACCTTCAGTTGACCTTGGAGTCAGGATCTAACAGCCCCTCTCCTCCAGGTCTAACACTGTTCATCTCTCAGGATCTGGTTCAAAGCCTGTTTCTTCTGTGAAGCTGGAATGGACCAACAGCTCCTAGAAGTGGGGAATTTTACCCACCAGCAAGTAGCATCCCTGTTGTGAGCTCTATGACGAGAGTCCATGTCGTAGTATTATTCTGTTCCACATATACCAAGAATAGTATAGTTCCATGTAAGCTGGAACCAAAAAACAAAAAAAGAAATTGTCTTCCCACTGATAGATGTAATTACCAATGATAAAATCAATGAATACACGTTACACTCAGATCTAAGGGTATTAAAGAATGTGCTGCTGACTATCAAACCATTACTTTCGCCTCATTGTTTTTTAATGGATTGCAGTTGAAAGTGATTAATTTTATGAGAGGTTTTTTTAAATTTTATTGAAGTATAGTTGATTTACAGTGTTGTGTTCATTTCTGCTGTACAGCAAAATGATTCAGTTATATATATATATATATATTCTTTTTCATATTCTTTTCCATTATGGTTTATCACAGGATACTGAATATAGTTCCCTGTGCTATACAGTAGGACCTTGTTGTTTATCCATCTTGCATGTAATAGTTTGCATCTGCTAATCCCAAACTCTCAATCCTCCTCTCCCCCATGCCCTTCCCCCTTGGCAACCACAAAACTCTATATCTGTGAGTTTGTTTCTGTTCTGTAGATAAGTTCATTTGTGTCATAGTTTAGATTCCACATATAAGTGATATCATATGGTATTTGTCTTTCTCTTTTTGACTTACTTCACCTAGTATGATAATCTCTAGGTCCATCCATGCTGCTACAAGTGGCATTATTTCATTCTTTTTTTAAAAAATTATTTTTTATGGCAGAGTAATATTCCATTGTGTCTGTGTGTGTGTGTGTGTGTGTGTGTGTGTGTGTGTGTGTGTGTATAGAGAGAGACATGTATATATATGTATATACACCACATCTTCTTTATCCATTCATCTGTCAATGAACATTTAGGTTTCCATGTCCTGGCTGTTGTAAGTAGTGCTGCTATGAACATAGGAGTACATGTAGAAAATGATTCATTTTAAATTTAAACTCAGTCTTATACACAGAATTTCCTAAAATGTGTTCAGTGGGATATTGACGAGTATTATGTAGACTTCCGTGATCAAATAAGTTTAGGAATACTTTGGAAAATAGTAGTATAGCTAACACTATATAGATCCTTATTGGGTCTTTCTATTTCCATTGCTACTGCTCTCATTATTATCTGAGATATTGCCCCCACCCTACCTCTAATTGTCCCAGTTTCCATTAATTAGTTATAGTTCAGCTGAGCTTACCCAGTGTCTACTATATAGCCACTGGTGCCTGTGACCTTGCCACGGGAATCTCTCCTTAATCTCACAGTGGAGCAGTTTTGCCCCCCAGGACATTTGACAATGTCTGGAGACATTTTTGGTTGTCACAGCTCAGGCAGGAACAGGAGGTGTTACTGGAATCTAATGAGTAGAAGCCAGGGATGCAGCTAAACATCCTGCAATGCATAGGACGGCCCCCAAAACAGAGAACAATGCAGCCCAAAATGTCAATAGTGTATATTAGTCACACTACTGACTCCTTGGAAACCTTCCTTGGTTTTCCATCTCATTTCATACCTGAAGAATTTCATACCTGAAGAATTTCATACCCTCAAGCATGGCATTCAAAGTCCTTCATATTCTGACAGTAGCCTCCCTTTTTAGGCCATCTTCCACTCTTCCTTTCCGTACACACTCTGCTCCAGCAAAACCAGGGGACTTGGTCCTCCCCAGCACAGCTTGTGCTCCCTTACCTCTTTGTCCTACATACTGACTTTGCCTGTCCTAGAACGCCCTTCTCTCTCTTTGTTACCTATAGGAACACTCTTTCTATCCTAGCTCATACGTCACCTCCTCTGGGAAGTCTTCCTTGATGTTCTTATTACTCTTCAAAATGGGAGTGATTTCTCTCTTTCCTGGACCCCCTTGGAACTCTTATACCTCTTTCCTATGTGGTACAACATTTTTACAGGTTTTACTTCTAATAAATAGTAAAATTTTGAAGGGTAGAGAACATAGTTAGCGACACCACTAACAACGTCATGTCCTGTAAAGCTTTTAATCAATGTGGTCAATAAATCCTTGAATTAAATTCTTTAGTTTTGAGGAGCGATTTCTAGATCAGACATTATAATTGATTTTAAATTCATCTATATTTAACAAGGATTGAGTCCCTGCTGTTAGTAATGATGTGATTTTAAGAGCTATCTTCTTTTAGGAAGAAAATCTTTAGGCTTAATAGGAAAAAAAAAAAACCTTAACAAACTGAACTATAGTAGACAGTGCACTATTACTGTTCTTTTGCTATTTAACACAAGTATTCTGATTTTAAATAGCGCCAATTAAATGATGTTTGTGGGCTTCCCTGGTGGCGCAGTGGTTAAGAATCCACCTGACAATGCAGGGCACACGGGTTCGAGCCCTGGTCCAGGAAGACCTCACATGCCTGTTGTGTGCCACAACTACTGAGCCTGCACTCTAGAGCCCACAAGCCACAACTACTGAGGCCACGTGCCACAACTACTGAAGCCCACACACCTAGAGCCTGTGCTCTGCAATAAGAGAAGCCACTGTAATGAGAAGCCTGAGCACCAAAAGGAAGAGTAGCCCCTCCTCGCCACAACTAGAGAAAGCCCGTGCACAGCAACAAAGACCCAATGCAGCCAAAAATAAATAAATAAAATAAATGAATTTATAAAAATAAATAAATAAAATGATGTTATACTTTTTGGTTAAGGAAATTATTTTTGCTGGTTAAGTGATTTTTGATGCAAATGAAGCAAAATCTGATTCAAACGTACTTTTAAAAAAGTGAGGAAATTGTCTCATAATTGAAAATTCAGAGGTAGAGCAGCCTCAGGCTGACCATCAGTGGCTCCAGCTTTGTTCCCGTTGGATCCTGTTGGCTCTGCCCTCTTCCATCCTCAAATTGATAGCTGAATAAACAAGTTTCACATCTGTGGGCAACAGAATCCAGAGGAAGAGGGAGAGTCCTTACCAGATGCTCTGGGAAATAGTTAGGAAGAACTTTCCCACAAGTTCCTAGTGAAGCACTTTTCATCTCACTGCCCCCATTTTTGAACCAGTCATTGGCAAGCAAAATGGAATAGCTCACAGACTAATCGTGTTGAGGGGCCAGCTTCCTCTGGAGCATCCGGGTAGTAGGACGAGGAACAGACACCGAAACAAAATCAGAGTCTGTCAGGGAGGAGGACAAGAGAAATCAAGGCTGGGTGAGCAAAGAATATTCATTACAGGATAAAAACTGTTGATTCTACTATTGATTAACAGGCCCGATGGTTATCTTTTTAAATTTTAATTAATTTTAAATCAGAATTGCCTACCAAAATTCAGACCCAATTTTTCATGTGTAAAACTAATTAATTAGAGTTATATAGTGATTTAATCCAAATTATCTCTGATAAATAAGATATATATTTCTGCCTTGGTAATTTCAGTATACTGCTCCACTATAATTAATGTAAAAAATAATTGTAATGTCCGTAGTATCTTATAATCACAATATTACACAAGAACGGCATAAAATTAGAAATTCTAAAGCTACTACACGATTAAATTCACAATTTAAATGACACTATAATAGACAATATAGTATCAGTGTTTTAGTCCAAATGGCTCTCACCTAGATGAACCCGTATGGAGGCCATTTAAGTATTAATGCTTAAGCTAAAGCCTGGCCATAGATTTTTCCCTTCATATTTAAACCAAGATTATATAGTAATCTTTGCTTAAGCAGTCTGATCATAAATATTACATGATTTTAGCCTTGGCACATTGATGAAACTTGAATGGAACTCTTAGTAATGTGTATATCACAGAGTTACTATTATATTTGCTTATATTAAATAAAATATTTAATTTAAAATGGATAGTAACAGGTGTATATATGTGTCAAGACAAATTAAATTATACACTTTATATGCATTTTAGTATACTTTAATTATTGCTCAAAGTTGAAAAAAGTAAAAACAAATTTTTTAATGAATACTGGTGAATGCAACAATTGATTACTGAAAGTGTGTGTTACAAAATTAATCACAAAGACCTATTAGCTCTCTTACAAAGGTTCCATTTAGACTCTTTTTCTTTAATTTTTGAATTTTATTTTTCTTTTTATACAGCAGGTTCTTATTAGTAATCCATTTTATACACATCAGTGTATACATGTCAATCCCAATCGCCCAATTCATCCCACCACCACCACCAGCCCCCCGCCACTTTCCCCCCTTGGTGTCCATATATTTGTTCTCTACATTGTATCTCAACTTCTGCCCTGCAAACCGGTTCCATTTAGACTTTTGTAACTACCTATTGCTGACTGAGCCTAGAATAGTCTGTAAAGGTCAGTGTATTTTGGTATAGTTGTTATAATTGTTCTAATAGTATCACATTCTAAAGTATCTCAAATTAATTCCATAAGCTGTTTAATAGGAAAATAAGTAGTAATGAATGACAGCTAAACCCTTTTTTGGTTTGAGGAACCTATGCTTTGAAAGCCACCAAGATATTATCAACATCAATTCCTTACAAACTGAGTACAAATGAACAATTGGATCTTGAATATTTTCAAAGTACAGTAGTGACAGATTGCAACAGAATTGAATATGAAAGATTCAGCTGACCCACTCAGTTGGACCTTCTAAGTCAATGCTTCCCAAGCTTGAGTGTACATAAGAATCAACAAAGTTTCTTGTTGCAGTAAATACTCTGATGCTGTAGGTCAAGGATGGAGTCTCATAATTTGTATTTCTAACAAGCTTCTGGGCTTGCTGATGCTGCTCATGCCCTGTAAGCCTTTAAATAACAAAGTTCTAAGTCACCTGAAATTCACAAAAATACAGTTTAGCTATCTGGATTGCAAATGTTTTGTCGTGTTTGATCATCTTTTGGAAATGGACACAAGTTTAACAGGAATGTGTAATACCTACTAAATTTTTTATGTTCCACAAATTGAAAATACTTCTATTGAAGTTATAATATTTAAGAGTCAAGCCATCTCTGTGCAAGATCAAAACTTCTATTTTATCTTATTCTTAACTTTCTTTAAGGAAAGAAAAAACACAGCTCACTTCAGCTTAAAAATCTGCTGAAAAACTGAAGCTGCTACTACTTTAAAATCAAAACGTTTCCTTGTGTCACCTCTCCGAATTTAAACCTATTTTGGTTATATCTGGTAAAATGGAAAGTTGGCAGACATGCTCTTCATACTTTTCACATATTTAAAAGTGAATAAGTCACCTCCTTATTCCTTTTACTAAGATGTGGATAATCTCAAATTCTTTGATTTTTAAACTTTTCATCATACTGTATTCTCATCTCTGTTTACTGTCCTAAATTTCTCCACACATTTTAAGCCTGAGAAAGCCAATCGTGTGCATAAATGCTCTCGTATTGGGTGCACGTTTACTTAGTAAAAATGAAACAATCAAGGGATTTGAGTAAGCTTTTCAATCATTAGTAAGGAAATTATTTCAGCGCAGTTTAGAAGTTCTGCATTTTTCCTTCCTTGTTGGGTTACTTGCTAGACTCTGTGCAAGTGTGTAAATCTGAAATGAAGAGGACACTGCTGATGGTGCCCATGATCTAGTATAACCGTGAAACTAAGTCCTGGGTCACATGCCCAGAATCTAAGCTAAATCAAGGAGGGCTTAATTGGAATTAGGCAGTAAGCAGAGGAACTTTACTTTGTTCAGTCTCAAGTTCCTAGTTCCACTGGATTCATGTTTCATAGAAACCTGTGTTTAGGGGCTACAGAAAGTGGGAGACTGAATGTATATTGATTATAGAGAAGATTTTGTAGCCGATGGAACTAACCAAGGAAAGGTTAGTTCAAGAAGTAAATCTATGTCCAGCATATAGTGGATGTTTGGCAAATGTTGTATAGGAAGGTATTTTTCGGGTTACACTTCTTTTTTCATATTTAAGATATTGAAAAAATATTTGTGATGCTGAATTAGAATATAGAAATATCAGGAAATAATTTGGTACATTTAGAACCTTTATTTCAAATGATCACAGCAGGCCATGACAGATCATGGCCCTTCATGATTCTATATATGATAAAATCCTATTCTTACTTTCATTTTCTAGATAATTACACTGTTAACCTCTCTATGACTCTGAATTGTAAGAGGAGGAAAGTCTATTAAGTATTACTTGTTTTCATTCTATCTTATTCTGACATTAGAAAGGGAAACTGTATTAAATAACAAATACAGAACATTCAGTTCCTTTATAGTATGTACTGTACAATGTATTGTTTTTATTATTTCAGAGCATTCACTGGTAATAGCAGTAACCTCACTACAAGAGAATAAGCATGGAGATAGTATGGTGAGATTTTAAAAAAAACAAATTTCTGTCATAAAATATGTGGGATAATAGACAGATATTGAGTAGGGCCCTGTAAATACTGCTTAATTCTATTTGTTATTGTTTAAAGTTTCAAGTGCTACAGCATTTGGAGACTGAGAGGCATGATTCCTTTTCTTAAAATTATATATGTGTATATACAATTATTAGGGTATGGAGCCTTGAATATTATAGAATATAGGCAAATTTGTGGCACTGAGGTTTTACATGTATAAAATGAGACCAGCTGCCATATCTATTTCAAATTCAACTGTTTTGCCACCATAATACATTATAAAAGTTCTTTGCCCACAGATTTTACCCTGGACTCTAGGATTCTCATAAGATTTAATTAAACATGCTCATTAAGTGACTTTTTTCCCATCAGAATATATGGCTGTACAGTGCACTCTTAACCCAATAAATACAGCAGGCAATGACCCAAGCGGTTTCAGGAGTGAATATTATCTATAAATTCGTCCTTATCATTGCCTCTAGCTTTTGACCACACTTAGTCATGCTCTTCAGAGTTGCCCCTAATATGTGTACAGCCATTCATTTAACAAACCTTGTATTGTGGACCTAACATGTACAGGGTTTTATGGGGGTTAACTAAGCTACATAGGCAAAATTCACCTTTGTGATTCCCATGCCTGGAACGTTGGAAGGCCTCAGTGTTTGTTACCCTAAACTGATTCTTACTTTGAAAAATTTGTGTAATTGAAACTCAGCCCTTGCCTTAGCTATGAGAATACCCACCTAACTCATAGTCATATGCTTAGTCGCCCTTCAATTCATCCTCTTTACCACTGCCAGATCCTTCCTAAAGTATAACTCTATAATCATGTCATCCACTGCTCAAAAACCTTAATGACCTGCTAATGAGTTCAGAATATTGTTCATACTCCTTACCAGGATATGCTCGGTCTTCTGCAGTCTGGACCAACAAGACCTTTCCAACCTGATTCCTTATCATCCCCCTTAACATACCCTATACTCTAGCGACATTACAATTGGCAGTACTGCATAGAGTCAGTTCAAGAGTACAGACTGTGAAGCCTGGCTGACTGGCTACGAATCCTGGTTTTTGCAGCTCCTCCCTGTGTGGCTGTGGGCAAATTACTTGAACGCTCTTTGCTTCAGTTTCCTCATCTGTAAAAGGGTGCTAATAATGGCTACTACGGCATAGCGCTGTTGGGATAAAAAACATGAATGAATGTATATAAAGCATTTAGCACAGAGCTGGGGACGTATTAAGTACTTGGTGATACCCGACGTTATTTTTTTTTTCTTTTATGCTTTGCTGATGCTGTTTCCTCTGCTTGGAAAGCCCACTTCACCCCCTTACTCCCATTGTTTTATGTCCCTGTCCAGATTCTACCTGTCTTTCAAACTCCAGTTTAAATGGTTTTTCTGTTGATCCGGCTGCAGTCTGTACACTTAACCACTACGCTGAATTGCTTCCGCCACAATAACATGGAAATTAACCTCATGACAAAAATCACTTTGTTTTCAGATGAAATATAAGCAGAGATACAGAAATGTGTGGTTTATGGAATTATTCCAATAACATTGTTCATGATATACACGGCAATGGTGAATGGAAGATTGTCACATTAAAAGGTCAAATTTCAATCTCTGAGCACCAGTCTTAATAATCAAAAGAATCAAGTTGACCTTGTGCTCCAGGATTACGGAGTTGTGGAGAAGGCCTTGCAGTAAAGTGCCATCAGCATTCTTTATTTTGTGGTCAAAGAGACATTTAAATGTCCCTTTTTTTAACCTTGAGAATTATGGCCCATTCCTCAAACACTTAGCTTTCTGGTGAGCAGTTAATGAAGTGGAACGTTTTTGATTCATTGAGAGATGGTTTGAGAATGAATTTTTAAGCATGAGTGTCAAGTAATATTGGAACCCATTTTTAAACAGGCTTCCAGTGTGAGAAGGAAACAGAGCCTCCCTGGTGAGATTTAGCAGAAGGGACTGGCCTCCTTTGCAGGGAATTATACATTACCTCTCATTACCTGGGGACTCCAGTGTACTGGGCTCCAGTGAAAAGCAAGATATTTGTCAAGAGGGAAGATGTATAAAGGGTCCTAAACAATTTTCTTGATTGCAGAAACAGAAATCAACTGAGTTAATAAGCAAAAAGGAATGTATTGGAAACGCTGACAGAATCAACAGCAGGTTAGGAGACCAGGCGTGGTAATGAATTAGAATCAAAAGAAACATGAGATCCTTAGAAGCTGGAAGTATGAATTTGTCTTGTAATAGAAACTATCCCATTGACTTGCAGTGCGATGATTTATAGCCAAGTGTTTCTTTCTTTCTTGCACTACTGGATCAAAATTTCATCTCATGGAAGAGAGCAGCTCTTTGTACCAAGTCTAATTTATGTGCTGATTCCCCATTTCTGTTGACAAAGGGAGAAAGACAATCTGGCTCTTCTGCCACCCAAAGCAGAAGGCAGTCACCTAGATCACTATACTCCTCTCTCCCACAGGATAGTAACAATAGGGCAGGAGTAACCCCCCAAGGGTGATCACAGTTGGTATAAGGAAGAGAGAATGGATGTAGGACAGGCATAAGATGACAAATGTCCACTCCAGATCGTGGAGGACAGGGGACTTGAAAATTAGCCCAACCAGTATGTCCTAAGCCCCTCAGATTTTGTCTTAGGATCAAACCTGATCCTTGGTCAAAGCTAAAATTTACAGAAAAGATCATGCTATTTAAAAAGTGTATCTTAATTTATCTTTATCTATAAGCATAACCAATAAACAGAAATGCATTCTAACTAAGAAGCAGAGTGCAAAGTTAAATTGACCCAAAACTCAGCTACAGTTTTTCTCCATTGATTTTTTTACAGAGTGGTTCTTTTAATTACTGGCAGTTTTAACTTGGGATTTTTTTTTTCTTTTATAGTTTCCAAAGAGTAGGATCTCCTTGAAATACTAGCAGGAAAAAAAAGAATCTCAGTTTTCTCTCTCTCTGGAAACATTTATTTTCCTACCTGTCTAGATATAACTTTAATTTTTTTTGTCCAAATCTATTCTCCTTTGAAAAAGTGTATAAATTCCATCTCTTCTACTCCCATGTTGCCAGACAAAGTACCATTTAAGAATCGATTGTCAGAAGGAAGTAAACAGGAATAATTGAAATAAAATTGTGAGAGTGGGTTAGGAGTAGAATTGACAGAAGGGCATTTAGCTCACCCATAGCTAATAGGACCATTAGCAAACAAATTCTTGGTCTTTTATTAGCCATCTCCCAGGAAGGACTCTCTGGCTTGCCACAGGCTCTTTGAAGTTCCCAAACTTCTTAAAGCATTGTTTTGTCTGAATTCCATTCCATCAAACCCAACTGAACTATTTCAGATATTGATCTGTTGGTATCAATGCTTCCTGTGGGATTAGCAAGATATCCGGTGCTATGGAGAAGTAAAGAAAATATAACACCATTCCCTTCCTTAGGGATTTAAATCATACCCTAAGACTTGACTTTTTTTATCATGAAATAGAACTATTCAAAATCATAGTTCTATTAAATTAATTAAACACCAAGTGTTTAATACAACAGACAATTACAGCTATGGGATATCCAGAAGGGAATGGTCAGTAGTCAGAGATAATTAGAAAAGCTTCCTGGAGGAGGGTGGACTGAACTGGATTCTGAAGAATGGGTGAGATTTGATAGATGGAGAGAAGTGGGAAGGGAAACGTCCTGAGTGAAGGCTAGAACCCTGGCTCAGGAAATTCACACAATCTTTTTCTTCCACAAATATGAGAATGCATGAGGGTTGGCATGTGAAACATAGTCATTGTAGGCATGTGATTTCTAAACCTACCAAAAAATGCAGTGTCTATGATCCTTTAAAATAAAGATAATGCTTAACTGTAGACCATTCCTTCTATAACTCTTTAACCTTATCGTTTATTTTTAACATAAAACTACAGTGATTTAAAAAAAAATTAAAAACTTTTTCAGGATAAAATCATAGGGATAATTCCAATGACTTATATGTTTATTAAATTCTCTAAAGCTCAGTATATTGAGACCAGATCTGTTTGATAGTGTCCTAGCACCGCCACCCTTCCTTTGATACAAAAGGAAAACAATAAGAAAGGTAGTGAGAAATGAAATACTAGCTCATCTCTCCAACCACTTCAGCATAATCATGAGAAAATTAAAGAGGGAGCTGGCTTGACTCAACCCTAGAGAGGAAAACAGGCAAGTTATGACTGCTCCCCCACCTTTGACCTATTTTTTTTAAATTATGATGTAACTTAGTGGCAGAGAGTGTCATTATTCTGAAAATCGCCACCTTGATTCTCTGATTTATTTAATAATTTTAAAGAAAATTCTCTTTTGCCTTTTTGTTATGTCTAGATGGGTAAAACTGTTTAAGGTTAGGGAAAAAGTCAGAGTAAATTTTCCAGTGTAAAGCATGGAGAGATCAGATGGTGTATGTGTAAGTCGGTGACCTTGATGAACAAGAATCAGACTAATTTAATCTTTCGGTGGAATTTCACACACTGCATTATTAGGGTAAAGGCTGAAAAAATATATCTTGGTTTCTTCAACCAGTCAGTGGCATAAAAAAAGGGGAAAAACTTGAAGATATGGGTTAACAATTCTGATACTTCTGTACATGTATTTTAGAATTGAGCTGTTAAGTAAATGGATGGCAGGTGGTGAGAGCCATATTCTCACAGTTAAGAGTGGGAGCTTACAGATAAACAAGGGGAAGAGGCTACAATTATCTATGTGGTAGTAGATGAGTTGGAGGCATCAGTATGAACTCCTGTTTAGCTTAAATATACAGGTGGTTACATATAGAAATATTTACAGATATGTGTATATACAAAGGTTAGTATACACATGTATATTTCCTTGCTCTTTCAACTGAGAGGACTTAAAAGTCACAGCACTCCAATAGAAAGTTGCACACCTGGCACCCAGAATCTGGTTCCTAATATTGTTCTCTAATAGAAGGAACCAGGGCTCTTTGGAGAAATGGCTAATTATAAGAGTGGGCAGGAAATATTCAAAATGAGCTTGGAACATCTTGTATCAGAAACTAAGGACCTTTTTTTTTTTAAAAAAAAAAAAGGGAGATGGGGGTATATAGAAGTGACACAGGAGCCAACTGAAAAAACTCCCGATGGCCAAAGCTACAATACTTTGAGCAACAAAATAAAGTGTTATTGGATTATAACCCAAAGTATAAAATATCTATGAATCCATACTGATATAAATAAGTAATTAAATAAGTAATGAAGGAGAAGAGACAAATCTCCACACAGAATTCCAAATAATTTATGTACATACTCTACCCTCAAAGAGGTAGAATATAGCTCTCTATAAGTTTGTGCCAAGCATAATGACTTTCTTCCAAAGAATGTAGTGTGGAAAGGTTGGGGGGAAGTAACCTTATAGTGGAGAAACTTGACAAACTTTACCTAAAACAGATGTTCAAGTTCAATTACAACAGTGATAAGTACTGTGGATAGCATATACCCTTGGTATGATGGAATGAAAAGGGCTCTTTGCCGCTGTGGTCTTTCTCCCCAAAATCTAAAACCTCAGCTTAATCATGAAAAAAATGCCAGAAAAAATTCCAATAGAAGAGCATTCTACAGAATAAGTGACCAGTCCTCAGCAAAACTGTCAAGGTCATTAAAAACAAGAAAAATATGAGAAATTGTCACAGTCAAGAGTTGCCTAAAGAGACATCATGACTAAATGTAAAGTGGCATCCTGGATGGGGTTCTGGAACAAAAAAAGGGACATTAGATTACAAACTAAGGAAATCTGAATAAAGTACAAACATTAGTTAATAGTGACGTATCAATCAGATATTAGTTAATAATAAAGTACAGACATTAGTTAATAATAAGGTATCAATCTGAATAAAGTACAGACATTAGTTAATAATGTATCAATTAGTTAATAATAATGTATCAAAAATAATAATGTATTAGTTGATAATGTATCAATACTGTATCAATAATAATGTAACACGACAGATTCTGGGAGGGCTTACACCACGGAGTACTTCCCAGAACTTCTGCTGCCAGTGTCCTTGTCCCCACAGTGAGCCACACCCACCCGCTGCCTCTGCAGGAGACCCTCCAACACTAGCAGACTCCAGAAGCAAGAAGAACTACAATCCTGCAGCCTGTGGAACAAAAACCACATTCACAGAAAGATAGACAAGATGAAAAGACAGAGGGCTGTGTACCAGATGAAGGAACGAGATAAAACTCCAGAAAAACAACTAAATGAAGTGGAGATAGTAAACCTTCCAGCAAAAGAATTCAGAATAATGATAGTGAAGATGATCCAGGGCCTAGGAAAAAGAATGGAGGCAAACATCGAGAAGATGCAAGAAATGTTTAACAAAGACCTAGAAGAATTAAAGAACAAACACCTAGAAGAATTAAAGAACAAACAGGTGAACAATACAATAACTGAAATGAAAACTACACTAGAAGGAATCAATAACAGAATAACTGAGGCAGAAGAACGGATAAGTGACCTGGAAGACAGAATGGTGGAATTAACTGCTGCAGAACAGAATAAAGAAAAAAGAATGAAAAGAAATGAAGACAGCCTAAGAGACCTCTGGGACAACATTAAATGCAACAACATTCATATTATAGGGGTCCCAGAAGGAGAAGAGAGAGAGAAAGGACCAGAGAAACTATCTGAACAGATTATAGTCGAAAACTTCCCTAACATGGGAAAGGAAATAGCCACCCAAGTCCAGAAAGAGCAGCGAGTCCCATACAGGATACACCCAAGGAGAAACACGCCAAGACACATAGTAATCAAACTGGCAAAAATTAAAAGAAAAATTATTGAAAGCAGCAAGGGCAAAATGATAAATAACATACAAGGGAACTCCCATAAGATTAACGGCTGATTTCTCAGCAGAAAGTCTAAAAGCCAGAAGGGAGTGGCATAATACACTTAAAGTGATAAAGGGAAGAACCTACAACCAAGATTACTCTACCTGGCAAGAATCTCATTCAGATTCAACAGAGAAATCAAAAGCTTTACACACAACCTATCTAGGGAGACAAAAGCTTTACACACAACCAAAAGCTAAGAGAATTCAGCACCACCAAACCAGCATTGTCCCCACAGTGAGCCACACCCACCCGCTGCCTCTGCAGGAGACCCTCCAACACTAGCAGACTCCAGAAGCAAGAAGAACTACAATCCTGCAGCCTGTGGAACAAAAACCACATTCACAGAAAGATAGACAAGATGAAAAGACAGAGGGCTGTGTACCAGATGAAGGAACGAGATAAAACTCCAGAAAAACAACTAAATGAAGTGGAGATAGTAAACCTTCCAGCAAAAGAATTCAGAATAATGATAGTGAAGATGATCCAGGGCCTAGGAAAAAGAATGGAGGCAAACATCGAGAAGATGCAAGAAATGTTTAACAAAGACCTAGAAGAATTAAAGAACAAACAAACACAGATGAACAATACAATAACTGAAATGAAAACTACACTAGAAGGAATCAATAACAGAATAACTGAGGCAGAAGAACGGATAAGTGACCTGGAAGACAGAATGGTGGAATTAACTGCTGCAGAACAGAATAAAGAAAAAAGAATGAAAAGAAATGAAGACAGCCTAAGAGACCTCTGGGACAACATTAAATGCAACAACATTCATATTATAGGGGTCCCAGAAGGAGAAGAGAGAGAGAAAGGACCAGAGAAACTATCTGAACAGATTATAGTCGAAAACTTCCCTAACATGGGAAAGGAAATAGCCACCCAAGTCCGGAAAGAGCAGCGAGTCCCATACAGGATACACCCAAGGAGAAACACGCCAAGACACATAGTAATCAAACTGGCAAAAATTAAAAGAAAAATTATTGAAAGCAGCAAGGGCAAAATGATAAATAACATACAAGGGAACTCCCATAAGATTAACGGCTGATTTCTCAGCAGAAAGTCTAAAAGCCAGAAGGGAGTGGCATAATACACTTAAAGTGATAAAGGGAAGAACCTACAACCAAGATTACTCTACCTGGCAAGAATCTCATTCAGATTCAACAGAGAAATCAAAAGCTTTACACGCAACCTATCTAGGGAGACAAAAGCTTTACACACAACCAAAAGCTAAGAGAATTCAGCACCACCAAACCAGCTCTACAACAAATGCTAAAGGAACTTCTCTAAGTGGGAAACACAAGAGAAGAAAAGGACCTACAAAAACAAACCCAAAACAATTAAGAAAATGGTAATAGGAACATACATATCGATAATTACCTTAAACGCAAATGGATTAAATGCTCCAACCAAAAGAAACAGGCTTGGGCTTCCCTGGTGGCACAGTGGTTGAGAGTCAGCCTGGCCGCTGAGCCTGCGCGTTCGGAGCCTGTGCTCCACGGTGAGAGAGGCCACAGCAGTGAGAGGCCTGCGTACGGCAAAAAAAAAAAACTTCCAACAAAATTATGGAGCTAGAACAAAAAATCTTAAAATTTGTATGGAGCACAAAACACTCCGAATAGCCAAAGCATTCTTGAGGGAAAAAATACGGAGCTGAAGGAATCAAACTCCCTGACTTCAGACTATACTATAAAGCTTCAGTGATCGAGACAATATGGTACTGGCACAAAAACAGAAATATAGATCAACGGAACAAGATAGAAAGCCCAGAGATAAACCCACGCACCTATGGTCAACTAATCTATGACAAAGGAGGCAAGGATATACAGTGGAGAAAAGACAGTGTCTTCAATAAGTGGTGCTGGGAAAACTGGATAGATTCATGTAAAATAATGAAATGAGAACACTCCCTAACACCTTACACGAAAATAAACTCAAAGTGGATTAGAGACCTAAATGTAAGACCGGACACTATAAAACTCTTAGAGGAAAACATAGGAAGAACACTCTTTGACATAAATCACAGCAAGATCTTTTTTGATCCACATCCTAGAGTAGGGGAAATAAAAACAAAAATAAACAAATGGGACCTAATGAAACTTAAAAGCTTTTGCACAGCAAAGGAAACCATAAACAAGATGAAAAGACAACCCTCAGAATGGGAGAGAATATTTGCAAGTGAATCAACAGACAAAGGATTAATCTCCAAAATATATAAATGGCTCATGCAGCTCAATATTAAAGAAACAAACAATCCAATCCCAAAATAGGCAGAAGACCTAAATAGACATTTCTCCAAAGAAGACATACAGATGGCCAAGAAGCACATGAAAAGCTGCTCAACATCACTAATTATTAGAGAAATACAAATCAAAACTACAATGAGGTATCACCTCACACCAGTTAGAATGGGCATCATGAGAAAATGTACAAACAACAAATGCTGGAGAGGGTGTGGAGAAAAGGGAACCCTCTTGCACTGTTGGTAGGAATGTAAATTGATACAGCCACTATGGAGAACAGTATGGAAGTTCCTTAAAAACCTAAAAATAGAATTACCATATGACCCAGCAATCCCACTACTGGGCATATACCCAGAGAAAACCATAATTCAAAAAGACACATGCACCCCAATGTTCATTGCAGCACTATTTACAATAGCCAGGTATGGAAGCAAATGCCCATTGACAGACGAATGGTTAAAGAAGATGTGGTACATATATATGATGGAATATTACTCAGCCATAAAAAGGAACGAAATTCAGTCATTTGTTGAGACGTGGATGGACCTAGAGTGTGTCATACGGAGTGAAGTAAGTCAGAAAGAGAAAAACAAATGTCGTATAATAACGCATGTATGTGGAACCTAGAAAAATGGTACACCTGAACCGGTTTACAGGGCAGAAGTTGAGACACAGATGTAGAGAACAAATGTATAGACACCAAGGTGGGGAAAGCCACGAGGGGGTGGGGGGTGGTGTGCTGAATTGGACGATTGGGATTGACATGTATACACTGATGTGTATAAAATTGATGACTAATAAGAACCTGCTGTATAAAAAAATAAAATTTCAAAAAAAATAAGTAATGTATCAGTAACTATAACAAATATACTATAGTAATGTAGGATGTTAATAATAGGGGAACCTGGGGTTTCCCAGTGGGTATATGGAAGCTCTCTGTACTATCTTTGTATTTTTTTCTTCCAAAAATAAAGTTTATTATTAAAATGATTTAAAAGAAAGGGGTGAGGAACTTATTTAAAGATATTTAAGAACTCAAGAAACATTAACCAATTGTAATATGTGGACCATTTATAGGAGAAATATTGCCGTTTGGAATGTGCAATTATATTATCAATTTATATTGAAAATATATCATTCAACATTTTCCTCAAGTTGCTAACCGAGTGTACTTAACCTCAAATGGATGTATTTTAACTGTAGTTAAAATATATTCCAGAGGTTGGCAAAGTATTTTTATAAAGGACCAGATACTACATTTTTTAGGCTTTGCAGGCCAGATGGTGGTGTCACACATATTCAACACTACCTTGTAGGGAGAAATTGGCCTTAGACAATACCTTAATGAATGGGCATGGCTGTGTTTCAATAAAACTTTATTTACAAAACTAGCAGCAGTATTTGGCATAAAGGCTATAGTTTGCTGATTGTTGATTTGCTGTAATTTGAATGTTAGTATAAAATGAGGTTCACATTACCTTGGTGATTTTCAGACTCTGTTTTGCAGAATCTAAAAAATTCAGAGAAGGCTTAAGGGACAGAATTGTAGCTGAAGCAAGGCAGAGGCAAAATGAACAGAGCTTAAAATATCCCAATATTGCTTCCAGCTGAGAAGTCTGCTTTAGGTATTTTTTTTATAAGGGAGTTCTGGGTAAGGTTTTCTTTGGGAGGCATAGGTAATGATTATAAGAACTGACTCTGGATTCAGACTATGGGTTCAAATTCTAGTTCCACCATTCCTTACTATCTTTATGACCTGGGACTCGCTCCTCAGTTTCTTCATTGGTAAAATTGGAATAATAGTACACCTGGGTGTACATCAAGTTGTAGTGAAAATGAAGTGTAAAAAGTACTATGTGGGTAATAATAATAATACCTGAATATATGTCAGTTTGTAATGAAAAATAAATGAGAAAATATGTATTGAGACTTATCATAGTAACTGGTACAGAATAATTGCTTACATTTACTGCATTCATTAATAATATTCTTATCATCACTGACATCAACATAATTTGGTTAAAAAAAAAACCCAAACATGGAAACTACTAGACCTTAGGGTCTCATTCAATTTAATTGGCCTGGTTTTATGGAAATTAGTACATTTTCAACATTGCTCTTAATGAAGGGCTTTTTTTTTTTTTGAGGGGGTAGGGAAAACAGCAATTATTGGCTGAAATAGGTCATATTTCTCAGCTGCAGTTTCTAAGAATTGCACCAAAAAGCCTGACTCTTTTTTTTTTTTTTTTTTTTTTTTTTTTTGGGGG